>NC_057795.1:109000922-109115072 GCF_018294505.1 Triticum aestivum
AGGGACTAGTGCCCTCACTCAACTGTCCTTGCTGTTCAGACCTGTTCTAGCTGTCACTTTGGTCAGACATCTTGCAGGCAAACGGTCAGCAGACCCTGTGAATAGGTTGTAGATGAGGTAGAGTAGATGAGCATCACAAAGTACAGAGGTTTTGCAAAACAAATTGAGTCAAAAAGCTTAGTTTTAGTTTCTCTACATAAGTGATCTTGGAGCTACCAAATTGACAAACTCAGTGATACCGAAGCAACACTTGGAACCTAAACTAGTGAACTCGGTTGGGCCGAGTCACAGTTCGGTGGCACCGAGATTGCTAGGGTTTCACAAAATCCTAAACTCGGTCAAACTGATTTGCACGTTTTGGTCAGACCAAAAAGCGCATGTGCAATGGCCTAAGCCGAATCGGTGATACCGATTTCTACATTTCGGTCGGTCCGAGATGAGTTCTGCGGAGGGCCAACCCTAAAATTTTCGAATCAATCTAGACCTAAGGAAGATTTAGACGGGCAAACCCTAGTCTCCCCGCTCCCCTCGCGCCGCCGGACGAAATTCGGATGGCTGGACACATCCGCCCGCGCCACCGGACGAATCAGGCCGCGCCACGTGTCGCCGACGCGCCAGCCCCCGCCGCCGGCCCGCGAGGCCCGCCGCGGGCCCTCCCGCGCACGTTCCCGGGCCGCGCCCCACCGCCGCGGTCCCGCGCCGCCTCCGGCCGCAGCCCGCCGCCGGCCGCCTCGGCCGCCGTCGCCGGCCCCGCGTCGCCGCGCGCCCATCGCCGGTCTCCTCTGCCGCCATCGCCGTCCTCGGCAGCCGCGCCCTCCGCTCCCCGTCGCCGGCCTCCGGCGAGGATCCAGCCGGAGCAGCGCCGCCCCGGCCTCGTCCTCCTCCCCTCCGGCTTCCCCGACTCCGGCCGCCGTCGCCGCCTACTCTGGCGTCGTCCTTGATCCGCGAGCCGCCCCGGATCAGATCTGCAGCGGTTGACCTCTTCCCCCTCCCCCCCGTTTTTTTCACCAAGTCAATAATCTGCCATAAAAATTGTTGCATCTTCATTGCATCACATCTTTGCATCCGTAGCTCCGTTTCGTGCGTGTAATATGTCAAATTGTTCGTCTCGAAGAGTACATCATTTCATTCCATTGCATCATTTGCATTTGAGCTCATCTTGATGCCCGAAATGCTGTTGGAAGAGGGCTTCATAATGTTAGTTTCAGTTTCTTATCAGCACGAGCTCTTTTGTCATTTTTGCCATGATTGATGTGTGCATCCTATGGACTTGGTCCCTAAGTGTGTTTTGAACTATGCTATGTCTTCTTTACAGAGGTGCTTACCATGTATTTTTGTGATCAACGTGGTGACTAGCACAAGCATGCAAACTAGGCTTCGTGATAATGCTGATTTTAGTTCCTGTTTTGCTGTAATTTTGATGTCATGTAAACATGTTGCTACAGAGAGATCCATGCATAATTTGAGATACTTCAGTAAGGGTGTTTTGAAAACATGGTTTTACTACATCCATCCATGGTCCTGGTTGCAATTATGGAGTAGTCTAGCATGTCTTTTTCGTGCTCTACTTTTGCTTCAAAATGTTTCCTGGCAGATTGTTTACATGTTATTCAATTTGGCCAAGGTTGTTGTAGTTGATCCGTGTATGCTATGATGTTGTTTCTTGCCATGTATAGCTTCTATGAAATGTCTTCTTGATAGATGTATGCTTAGCTTATCATGAGGTGCTCTGTAGTGAGTGCATCGAACTCACGAAGGTGCCTTCAGAATTATGTCAATGCCATGCTTTGTTTGCTGAAATTTGTTAACGAAACTTGTTATGTTTACGTGGGTGCCATCATATTTTCTGATCCTTTTTGGCTTATGGTCTGTAAGGGACTTTTGATCTATGCTTTGAGTAGATTCATGCCATGCCTTGATTTGCTATTATAAGTTCCTGTAGCATGTTGATAACTTGCTCTGAACATTGCTTCGTGATGCTGTTTATGCCATGTCCAACCTGATATTTTTTTGCACTTTCACCATGCTTGTTTGAACCTGTTATGATGTGATTTAGCCGTAGCTCAGTGTTCCTATTTTGTAAAGCATCTCCCGTAGATCACTGCCATATGCTTTGTTTTCATGTTGGGGTGATGTAGCATAATTTTTGTTGCATGCTAAGTAGCATCATGCTGTTAATCGCAGCTTTGTGCCCTACTTGTCTTGCTTGCCATTTGCAAACCGTGCATCCGTTCCCGGTGATCTCTATATCGATTTCAACCGAAATCATCTCATCTTTCCAGCGGCATACTTGGTTTACCAAGTTGATGCCTTGTTCATCCTTTTTCCTCTCGAAGCACGCATATGCATTGCATATCACATCTCGCATATCATGACATGTATCGCATCATGTTGCTTGTGCATTGCACCGTGATTTATTGTGGTTCCTTTGCTTGTGTTCTTGCTTTGGGTAGAGCCGGGAGACGAGTACGTGCACGAGGAACCTATTGAGTACGCTAACGAGGATCAAGCCTTCGACAACTCTGAGAACCTTGCAGGCAAGATGATCATACCTTCGATATCACTTCTATCTCTGCTTGCTAGTACTCGCTCTATCGATATGTTAGCTCTACCTGCCATTGTTTACCATGCCTCCCTATTGCCATGTCAAACCTCTAACCACCCTGTCCTAGCAACCGTTGTTTGGCTATGTCACCGCTTCAGCTCAGCCCCTCTTATAGCGTTGTTAGTTGCAGGTGAAGATGAAGTTTGTTCCTGGTCGGAACATGGATATTTTGGGATATCACAATATCTCCTACTTAATTAATGCACCTTATATACTTGGTAAAGGGTGGAAGGCTCGGCCTTATGCCTGGTGACTTGTTCCACTCTTGCCGCCCTAGTTTCCGTGATACCGGTGTTATGTTCCTTGAGTTTGCGTTCCTTACATGGTTGGGTGATTTATGGGACCCCCTTAACAGTTCGCTTTGAATAAACTCCTCCAGCAAGGCCCAACCTTGGTTTTACCATTTGCCACCTAAGCCCTTTTCCCTTGGGTTTTCGCGAGCCCAAGGGTCATCTTTATTTAACCCCCCCGGGCCAGTGCTCCTCCGAGTGTTGGTCCAAACTAGAGCACCGTGTGGGACCATTCCTTGGCAACTTGGATTCGTCGGTACCTGTATGCTTAGCTTATTCGATGTGCCCTGAGAACGAGATATGTGCAGCTCCTATCGGGATTTGTCGGCACAGCGGGTGGTCTTGCTGGTCTTGTTTTACCATTGTCGAAATGTTTTGTGAACCGGGATTCCGAGACTGATCGGGTCTTCCCGGGAGAAGGTTTATCCTTCGTTGACTGTGAGAGCTTGTGATGGGCTGAGTTGGGACACCCCTGCAGGGTATATTATCTTTCGAAAGCCGTGCCCGCGGTTATGAGGCAGATGGGAATTCGTTAATGTCCGGTTGTAGATAACTTGACACTTGACTTCATTAAAATGCATCAACCGTGTGTGTAGCCATGATGGTCTCTTCTCGGCGGAGTCCGGGAAGTGAACACGGTTTGAGTTATGCTTGACGTTAGTAGTTTCAGGATCACTTCTTGATCGCTTCTAGTTTCTCGACCGACGCGTTGCTTCTCTTCTCGCTCTCACTTGCTTATGTTAGCCACCATATATGCTTAGTGCTCGCTGCAGCTCCACCATATTACCCCTTACCCACCTATGAGCTTAAATAGTCTTGATCTCGCGGGTGTGAGATTGCTGAGTCCCCGTGGCTCACAGATTCTACCAAAATAGATGCAGGTGCCGAGGATACTGGCGCAGATGGTGCAACTGAGCTGAAGTGGGAATTTGATGAGGCCCTTGGTCATTACTATGTATCATTTCTAGATGATCAGTAGTGGAGCCCAGTCAGGGCGATCGGGGATCTAGCTTTTGGGGTTGTCTTCTTATCATTTGAACTTGACCGTAGCCGGTCTATGAGTTTACTTTGAATGATGTATGACTTAAATTATGTATTGTGTGAAGTGGCGATTGTAAGCCAACTCTCTTTATCCCATTCTTGTTCGTTACATGGGATTGTGTGAAGATGACCCTTCTTGCGACAAAAACCACCATGCGGTTATGCCTCTAAGTCGTGCTTCGACACGTGGGAGATATAGCCGCATCGTGGGTGTTACAGGTGGCCCCGCACCTTCAGGAACCCCTGGTGCTCTAGCTTGCAGCCACTCCCTACTCCGCCAGCGCAGCCCTGGTGGCGGTTAGGGAGGAGCGTCAGAACAAGGCCACGGCATCTACCCGGGTCGAGGCGAAGCATGAACAAGGAAGACCCACAGAGACCACTACCATAGTCAAGAAGGATCAGCCGCCACTGGGGAACACACTCAGGATAGCAGAGACCCCTCCCCCTAGCGACCAGCCGCTGGGGGCTCCCCTGTCTCAGGAGGCGCCACGGTCTCTGGAGGGCGCCATCGACACCAGCATTCCCAACCTCGTTGAACATCGTGTGTACTTCGCCAGCACAGTGTTGCGGGACGCAAGGGCGCGGGACCCCATGCCTCAGAAACTCCTCCTCGCGCTATTGGTGGCCTCGCACAAGCTGCGACATTATTTTCAGGGACACCCCATCAAGGTTGTCTCAGCGTACCCTTTGGAAAGGGTGCTCAGGAGCCCTAACTCAGCTGGAAGAGTCGTTGAGTGGAACATTGAACTGCAAGCGTTTCAGCTCGAATTCAGCACAACCAGAGTCATCAAGGGGGCCCCTTGGCAGATTTCGTGGCAGAATGGACGGAGGCGCCGGGCCTCAAGGCTGATGAGGATCGATCCCTCTCCCCGGGAAGCGAGGCGCCGGACGGTTGGGTCATGTACTTCGACGGGGCGTTCTCCAGGCACGGCGCGGGGGATGGTGCGGTGCTTTTATCTCCTACTCAAGACAAGCTCTACTACGCCGTGCAGCTCTGTTTCCAGCACGGAGAAAAGGTCTCAAACAACATAGCAGAATACGAAGGCCTGATAGCAGGCCTGAAAGCCACAGTCGCCCTGGGGGGAAGCGCCTCACCATCAAGGGCGATTCGCAGCTCCTCATCAACTTCTCCAACAAAGTATACGAGCCGAAGGATGAGCACATGGAAGCCTACCTCACGGAAGTTCGCAGGATGGAGAAGCAGTTCTGGGGGCTGGAGTTGCAGCATGTGCCTCGCGGCACCAATCAAGAGGCTGATGACATCACCAAAAGGGCATCCAGGCGGCTGCCTCACGAGCCCGGCGTCTTCGAGGAGCGGCTCTTCAAGCCCTCGGCGACGCCATCACTGTCAAGCATGGCGCAGCCTTGGGGGAGCTCCCTCAGCCCCCTGCCTCGGGAGCCCTGGTCTGCGGCCCGACCTCAGGAGCGCGCCTGCTCCTGGCGCTGGAGCCTCTGGAGGGGTGCTGGATCACAGAGCTCGGGAGTTACCTGACACGAGGCACATTGCCGGAAAAGGAGGAGGAAGCGGAACGTGTGGCACGGCAGGCCACGACATACTGCCTTAAGGATGGAGAGCTCTACCGAAGACGACCGAATGATGTGTCCCTACATTGCATTTCCAGGGGGCAAGGGAAGGAGCTACTGGCAGACATACACGATGGGGACTGTGGGCATCACTCGTCATCATGAACTCTCATTGGCAAGGCGTTTCGCAGCGGGTTCTATTCGCCCACGACACTCAATGACGCTGTGGAACTGGTGAAAGCTTGCGAGGCCCGTCAATTCCATGCCAAGCAGATCCATCAGCCGGCGGGTGGTCTGCAGACTATACCCCTCTCGTGGCCATTCGCAGTCTGGGGACTGGATATCCTGGGTCCGTTCCCTCGGGCACCAGGAGGCTACCGCTACATCTACATCGCCGTGGACAAGTTCACCAAGTGGGTTGAGGTGGAAGTTGTCTGCACCATCCCCGCAGGCTCCATGGTTAAATTCATCAAGGGCCTCGTGAGCCGATTCGGGGTGCCGAACCGCATCATCACCGACAATGGTTCGCAGTTCACCAGTAACCTCTTCAAAACATACTGTGCTAACCTTGGAACGCAGATATGCTACGCTTCGGCGGTGCACCCACGAAGCAACGGTCAGGCTGAGCGAGCCAACGCGGAGGTCCTGAGGGGCCTCAAAACTAGGACCTTCAAGAAGAAGCTGGAAGCTTGCGGCAGGTGCTGGCACGACAAGCTCCAGTCTGTGTTATGGTCAATCCGCACGACCACAACCAAGCCAACTGGCAAGACCCCGTTCTTTTTGGTTTATGGAGCTGAAGACGTTCTCCCTCACGAGGTCATACGTTGTTCCGCGCGGGTCCTGGCGTTCGAGGAGGCGCAGCAGGACGCCATGCGGGGGACGGATCTTGTGCTGGGGGAGGAACATCGCCGAGAAGCCGCACTGCGGGAAGCAAGGTACCAACAAGCACTGCGGCGATACCACTGCCGCAACATCCGCCCCAGAACTCTCGAGGTAGGGGACCTCGTGCTCAGGCGGGTTCTCTCCAGGGAGGACTGCATAAGCTCTCTCCCATGTGGAGGGCCCGTTCAAGGTTGTTCATGTTTCCAGGCCCGGCTCCGCGGTGCTTGGAGACTCAGGAGGGGGTACCCGTCCAGAACGCGTGGAACATCCAGCACCTCCGGAGATTTTACCCTTGAAAAGGACCAGAGCCTATGAAGAAGGTGAACGCCTGTGAAGCTGTTGCGTTTTGGAAAAGGCCCAGAGCCTGTGAAGAAGGCGAACGCCTGTGAAGCTGTTGCGTTTTGTAAAAGGCCTAGAGCCTGTGAAGAAGGTGAACGCCTATGAAGATGTTGTGTTTTGGAAAAGGCCCAGAGCCTGTGAAGAAGGCGAACGCCTGTGAAGCTGTTGCGTTTTGGAAAAGGCCCGGAGCCTGTGAAGAAGGCGAACGCCTGTGAAGCTATTGCGTTTTGGAAAAGGCCCAGAGCCTGTGAAGAAGGCGAACGCCTGTGAAGCTATCACATTTTGGAAAAGGCCCGGTGCCTGTGAAGAAGTCGAACGCCTGTGAAGTTTATCTTCCCAAGAAAGGCCCGGAGCCTGTGAAGAAGGCCAATGCCTGTGAAGCTCGCCGCCCATGACACTCTCACGTAATAATGAGTTGGGGCTGTACATGCCCCGGAGTCTCAGGAGCGTCGGCCTCAGGCCCTGGGACTCCCTCCCACGCCCAGTGGCAGCACTTAGCTCCGCGCTGGTGAGAAGACGTCGAAGACTAGATTAGGTGCCGGACGCGGCTTTTCCCATTTGCTTTCTGCAGTTGGCTTGTTCATCCCCATTCGAGGTTTTATTGAAGTTGTTGTCATCTTTGGCTTGTGACTACTTGCCTTTTTCGCTCTCCTGCCCTGATTTCTCTGGCACAAGTCTCGCGAGGGAGCAACGCGGGCACCCTCACGAGTGTTTTCCGCCCTTATCGTTCGAGGCTTCCCTACCCGGGTCCACTACAGGAGCACCCCTCCTGTCCGTGCCCCACGGGCACCACAACACGAACACATGACCTGGGTCAGTTGCCTCCGCAGCTGAGGCCGGGAGCTACCTCTTCAGACTAACCCTTGTAGGACTCGAAGCGTTCGACGAGGCCTCGGCCTCGGGAAGCAAAGGTCACGACAGGCCTCCCCCCGAGCTAAGTAATTTCTGCGCGCAGGCGCGCAACACAAAGGCACAGTACCAGAATAGCGGAAGCGGTAAGATAATTAACAGCAGTAGTCCAAGCACACCCTCGCGGGGCCCTACACTACTGTCTCTTTGCACAGGAAAAGGAAAAAAAGAACAAAAAAGGCACGACTCGCCCGACACCAACTCGCGGCGGAAACCTGAACTGCCTCTGGAGCTCAGGAGGACTCCATCTCGCGCTTCACCGAGGCGCGACAGCGGGCGGACCCGCTACCTCCCTCCGGGCGGGCGCGGCGGCACGGAGGCTGATCGCGGCCACCGCTGGAGGAGCCGCTGCCCGAAGAAGAGCCGTCGAAGCTCGATGAACCGCGAGCGCCGCCGACCACGCGCGCGCTGTCGTCTTCATCATCGCTGGGGCTGGACCCACGGCCGTGATCGTCGTTCTTAGGGAAGCACCCAGCGTGGCGACCATCTTCCTCGAACACCCTCACGTAGAGGGTGGCATCACCATCTAACTTGAAGTGCAGGGTGCACCGCCGGCTCAGACCACGCGCGCGGGCAAACGTTTGCCAGCCGCGGGTCAGGGCCAGGCTCCCGGCTGCAGAGACCTCCAGCGAAGCCCATGAGGCTCGGCTGCAGCAACTCCGCCTGAAGCCAGAGGCCGCCCGGGGCGCCAGCCGGAAGCTCACCTAGGAGGGAGCAAGGAAGTTGGAGCCGGGTGCTGGCCGGTTCCACCGACCACACAACGAACTCTGGCAGAACCTCTACCGAGTGGGAGCGAGGCCTAGGGGGTCGCGTGGCTATAGCGCGCCCCCCAGCGGCGGCCTGCTGCCCGTCACCACACGGGAGATCACCTCCACAGCCGCGAGGAGCCACCGTGGGAGTCGCAGGGTGTTTGCGGGGACGGCCTCGACCGCGCTTGGGCAGGGGAGGGTCAGGCCCCGCCTGGCGGGCCTTCCCTTTCTCTGCGGCCGAGAACCTCTTTGGCAGAGCCATGAAGAAGAAAGAGAAGCAAGAGAGGATGGACCGGAAGGGCAGGCGTCGTCATGTACTTATAGCCAGAGGAGGCCAACCGCCGGCCTCCATGATCACAGGTAATCATGACCCGCTTTGCATGCAGGGACTTGTTAGTTCGCACAGTTGCCGAGGCGTCATGGGGGAGAGGAGCTGCCCACGTCTGATCAACCGCCATGCGGCGCCCAAGGCCGCAGGCTGTTAGGGCCCGCGGCGATTTTGCACTTGCCCCTTCGCTTCCCTGCTCAGCCAAGTCCGGGCACGCCTTGGGCCCAGGGGCTACTGTCGGTGTTCTAGGAATGGGGGTCCCCAGACTTGCCCTGCCTGCGGCCTGCGACGTGGCTGCAAGGGGCGGCCCAACATGGCCGCATCTTCATAGCATGAAGCTCAAGGACGCCCGCGAGGGCTAAGCCTTCGCGGGGTGGATGAAGGGAAGCTTCCCTCAGGCACGGCCCTCGTACAGGCTGGTCGCGAGAGGCGGAGAGATCAGGGCGGGGCACCTACGCGGTGCCCACGACGCAACCTGAGACCGGGAGCCAGCGGGCGCCAAGCGCCGCGAATGTCCTCCTTTACTCTTTGGTGCAAAGGGACAAGCGCAGGCGAGAGCATCTAGCAAAGGCACCATTTCGGTGCAAAAGACCAAAGACGGTCCGCACGCAGGAAGGAATCTTGTGGCCCAACCGATGTCACCACCAGAGCCTTTGACAGCGTGGACCACCTTTTAGTCAGGTGTATGACTGATGGTTCCCTTCAAAATGGCCAATTGTTGGGCGCTTTTGTCGGTGTCAAAACCGGCGGATCTCGGGTAGGGGGTCCCGAACTGTGCGTCTAGGCGGATGGTAACAGGAGACAAGGGACACGATGTTTTACCCAGGTTCGGGCCCTCTTGATGGAGGTAAAACCCTACGTCCTGCTTGATTGATATTGATGATGTGGATGTTACAAGAGTAGATCTACCACGAGATCAAGGAGGCTAAACCCTAGAAGCTAGCCTATGGTATGATTGTTGTTATTGTTGTTGTCCTACGGACTAAAACCATCCGGTTTATATAGACACCGGAGAGGGCTAGGGTTACACAGAGTCGGTTACAATGGTAGGAGATCTACATATCCGTATCGCCAAGCTTGCCTTCCACGCCAAGGAAAGTCCCATCCGGACACGGGACGAAGTCTTTAACCTTGTATCTTCATAGTCTTGGAGTCCGGCCGATGATGATAGTTCGGCTATCCGGACACCCCCTAGTCCAGGACTCCCTCAGTAGCCCCTGAACCAGGCTTCAATGACGACGAGTCCGGCGCGCATATTGTCTTCGGCATTGCAAGGCGGGTTCCTTCTCCGAATAATTTGTAGAAGATTGTGAACACCAGGATAGTGTCCGGCTCTGCAAAATAAATTCCACATTCCACCGTAGAGAGAATAATATTTACACAAGTTCAATCTGCTGACGTATTTCGTGGCGTGACGTCACACCACAACCAAGCCTTTACTCGAATCGTTTTTATTATACCGCCTCAGCGCGTTTAGCGAAGCGGTTTCCTTGGCACGTCTTGTCGAAGCAGAGATCGTGCTCCCCTTATTCCGGGATTCTCATCAATACGGACGTGGGTAACCCAACCGCGCCATTGATTGCGGCGCTTGGGAGAAAAGCGAGTTTTACCAGGCCGGTGGGGACGCATAGTTTCGTCTGCCCATATATAAGGGGATAAGGATCCACCTTTTACCTACGCCTTCTTCCTCCTTTGCTTATCCATCTCCGCGCACTCGAGCTCCAGCGCCCAAGTCCGCACATCTCGCCTCGACCTCTCCAGCCATGTCCGGAGCGGGAGGCAAGTGGATGGCCTCCTCCGTTACGGAGGGGCACATCGAGAGGCTGCGCGGCGCCGGATACCTGTCCAGCGACATCGCGCACCGGCTCCCCAACAAGGGGCAGCTCATCCCCACCCCCAGGCCCCATGAGAGGGTGGTATTCCTTCCCCATTTCCTCCGCGGACTGGGCTTCCCACTTCACCCCTTTGTCCGGGGGCTCATGTTCTACTACGGCCTGGATTTCCATGATCTGGCCCCGAATTTCATCCTCAACATCTCGGCGTTTATCGTCGTGTGCGAGGCTTTCCTCTGCATCCAGCCCCACTTCGGCTTGTGGCTCAAGATCTTCAATGTCAAGCCGAAGGTCGTGAAGGGGAATCAAGCGGAATGCGGAGGCGCCATGGTGGGCAAGATACCCAACGTTACTTGGCTCGAGGGCGCCTTCGTGGAAACCATCAAGGGGTGGCAATCGGGGTGGTTCTACATCACCGAGCCGCGTGACCCTAAATGGGCAGCGGCCCCCGAATTCAGATCTGGCATCCCCACACGGCTCACCTCTTGGAAGGAGAGTGGCCTGACTTGGGGCAATTCGGAGGAGCTGACCGGACTCCAAGCCTGTATCCAGAAGCTGGTGGACAAGAAGCTCAAGCTTGTCAACGTCGTCCAGGTCATGCTCATCCGCCGGATCCTCCCGTGCCAACAACGGGCCTTTAAACTGTGGGAGTTCGATCCGGCTCAGCACCGAACCTTGAGCGGGCTCTTCGACACTAGGTACGAAGATGCCTGGAAGGTGCTTTTTAAGGGCGCCGAGGCCCCCGCATCCGCTACCGAAGATCGCGGATTCCGCTCGCAGCGTCAGGCTGACGAGGTAAATGATTTTACCCTTTACGGGATACTTGTTTTCATAGTTTGACTCTATGCGGGATCTAAACTCCCTTTCCTTTGACAGGACTGGCTGAAGAAGGCCGAGCAGACTAACTGTCCGGCCCCCTTGCCAGAAGACCCAGTGGATGCCCATCTGGCGGGGCTGCTGGTTCCGGCACCCCATGTGGTGCCGGAGAAGAAGGCCAAGAAGGAGGCCACGGGTACTCGAAAGAGTTCCCATTTTCAGGTGTCCGATGACTCTGAGGCGGACTCCTCCCCCGAGGACGAGGAGAAGAAGAAAAGGGCCTCTCCCCCAGTGGGGGGAGGGAAGAAAAGGAGGGCCTCCCCAACGAGGGAGGCCGAAGGGTCCAAGAAGGGAAGAACTCTTCCCCCGGACTGTTCTACCAACACCGGTGACGACGACGAGGATTGGCCTCCGAGGGCCAAGCCCCTGGCGAGATCGTAAGTATCCGGACTCCGGAATGACTTCATGATTTTTCTTTTTGTCACTTGGTGTCTTTCTAACGCCGCATACAACCCTGCAGTCCGCCCAAGGACGGTCTTCCCGCTTCGTCGAGCGGGTCCTTGGGTTCATCGGATGTGAACAACACTTCACTTCCAACCGCCTCTTCTCCCCGCGATGCTGATGACGTCGAGGTGGGATCCCAGAGAGGGACCCATCCGGAGGAGGAGGACCCAGAGGTAGCACAGGGCGACCTCCCGGACTTCGTGCCGGACTCCGCACCGGAACCTGCAGTGGTTCCGGAGTCCGGCGGGCGGCCCCTTTGCAAGAAGGGCAAGACCATGGTGCCGGCGGCCTCCGTCCAACCGGAGGCTCCGGATAACTTGCTGGAGGCGCTCAATGGCGCTTCCATCAAGGAGGAACACCGCACTGTCATGAGTGCGGTGATTCAGAAGGTCCATCTCGCCAAAAGCGGGCTGACCGAAGCCTGCAGCAGCCTTCTATCAGGCTTTGAGGTAAGAATATTAATATATGTAAAATAGTACCGCATAGACAGTAGCCCCTGATGCTCGGTTCGGTGTTCGGAAAGAAAAGCCGGACTGAGGATCTAAAAAGATATACGCAGGAGTCATAAAAAATATGTCGATATGGGATTGCAGGCTACCCTGCTGACCTCTGCCGCACTGACTGCGGAGGTCAATGCTTTGAAGCAAAACCTCGAGCGGTCCGAGAACGAGCTCGGCCGTGCCAAGAAGCAACTCGAGGACAAAGAAGGTGAGTAGCACCTTATTAAAGTTGTACCTTACAGAAAAGGATTTGGTTGCAAAAAGAATGACAAGGATAACGTGGGTATTGCAGGGGCCACAAACGAGGTGGCGACCCTGAAGGAGGCAGTGTCCGTGGCCGAACGTAATGCGACCACGGAGCGCGCCGAGCGAGAGAAGCAGGAGGCGCGGGTGGCGGAGGTACGGCAAGAGCTCCAGGCTCTCGTGGAAAAACATGAGAGTTTGGAGCGTGACTCGAAGACTCGAGAGTCCGAGCTTGCATCGGCTCTTGAGAGTGCCAAAGCCGCTAAGGCCGAAGCCTACAAGGCCCTCCAGGAAATCGAGGCGTTGAAGAAAATAGCGTCGGGTAAGGCATTTTTCATGCAAAGCAAGCATGTGGATGTGGATTACGTGTTACTTACCCGAATTCGGAGCTCTCCAGGAGCGTTCGCAGATCTGCCCTGCAGCGTGTCCGATGCTGCCGCTTTCTACAGGGCCGAGGAGGGGAGCGCGATGGAGAAGGTCTTCTGGTCTCAGTATGCTGAGGCCGGACATCCGGTTCCCCTTAGCGACCAGCTGAAGCAGCTGGTCGAGCTCCACAAGGTGGCCGAACAGGCCATGAAGGGCCTCATAGTTCGGCTGTGGCCCAATGAGGCCATGCCTGGGAGCTACTTCGGCCTGGTGCGGCGGCTGGTGGATGCGTGTCCATGGGTTGAGGTCATCAAGCGATCCGCCTGTATTGAAGGTGCCCGTCGGGCCCTTGCCCGTGCTAAGGTGCACTGGGGCAAGATGGATGCTGAGAAGCTTGTGACGGACGCGCCACCGCCGGGCAAGGAGTATCGCACGCCCGAGATGTATTATAAGAGTGTCCTGAAGGGTGCCCGCACTATTGCGGGTGAGTGCTCCAATAATGTAATATTTGAGTAAACTCGCATTTTGTTATCCTGTGCGCAGAAAACTTTGTTCATATGCGCTAAGCAACGCTTGTTGATTTAAAATATTACCTTCTGTGCGGCTGTTTATCAAATCTGAGAGATGGCAAGTCGTCGGCTTCAGCCCCCATGCCACGAGTGCTGGGGTGTTCGGTATAAATTTGAGCACTCTTGTTCCCATATTTGGGTCCATCTAGGGAGGCGCTCAACACGACGAACTAGGCAACCGGACTTATAATGCTTGAACACTCTCACTTAGCCATAGAATTCTATAATTTTAAATTTCGGCGAAGCCCCTAGTGTTCGGAAGGCCGAATTCGGGGCGCTATCCACGCCTGGGCCGGACAAAGCCGGTTCCTCGCTCTAAGCGGCATAAGTCTTTAGGGACTCGAAAAAACCTCTCGAACAGCGACCGGCTCTCGCCTCATCATGACGGTCAGTTTTAGCTTTCTCCACTGAGGCGTTAACCCAGCTCAACTGGGGCGCAATCGCAGTGGTTCTCCCAGTGCTACCTTAGCCGATACAACGGAACGTAAGGTACCAAAACATGGGAGCCGGGCAAACCCAACTATTGACCCAAGACATGATTCGGAGCTGATGCATATAATGCTATAAGTTCGGAGTGCCGCACTTGTGAAAGTGTTCGGACTTATCACACCATGATGTGGGGAACATAAGCCCCTGGTGTTTTTAGCCGTACCAAAGTGTACGGATGCAACATGTCGTAAATGAACATATGTATAAGAAAGAAATGCAATTATAAGCAAAAAGGTGCTGCATTGTTTTATTCAAGAAGTATTGCTATGAATGCAGAATGATACAAATAGTGCGATAAGCAAGGGATGGGACTATTAAACATGTCCCCCTCCAGGGGTGGGCTGCGGAGTGGTGTATAAAACAGATTTAATGCTCATAAGGGAGACCACCTAGATATTCGTCGCAGCCTTTCTCCTTCCCTGGCTGTTGCATCGTGAGTTCGGCCGGTCTACTGCCGGACAGGGCCTCTGGTAAACGGAGTCCTGTGGGTAAGAAAAAAAGGAAAAAAGAGAAATGACACACTTAGGAGCCCCTGATGTGGTTGAGCCGCATTCTAGGCTTGTCGTGGTCGTGCCCCTTCCCCTATGCCCATGGTATCTCTAGAGCGTAATGATGTACGCGAATGACCAGTCTTGCAATCTTGCGAGGGCTGGGGTTGGGGTCGCATTGCTACGCGTGCTCGGAACGCGCCAGGTGGTCTTGTTGTAGGTTACTTCGGGCGCGTTTGGCCGTGTCCGGTCGCTTAACGGCCGGACTCGAGAATTGCCTTAAGAGGCTGCATTGTACTTCTGCCGCGAGAGCCGCTGTATGTTCCTCCGTTCGGAGGGAGCGCTCGGTGTTTCCGTTGACCGTGATGACTCCTCGAGGGCCTGGCATCTTGAGCTTGAGGTATGCGTAGTGCGGCACCGCGTTGAACTTTGCAAACGCGGTCCGTCCGAGCAGAGCATGATAGCCGCTGCGGAACGGAACTATGTCGAAGATTAACTCCTCGCTTCGGAAGTTATCCGGGGATCCGAAGACCACTTCCAGTGTGACTGAGCCCGTACAATTGGCCTCTACACCTGGTATGACACCTTTGAAGGTCGTCTTTGTGGGTTTAATCCTTGAGGGGTCTATGCCCATCTTGCGCACTGTGTCCTGATAAAGCAGGTTCAGGCTGCTGCCGCCGTCCATCAGGACTCTGGTGAGGTGAAATCCATCGACGATTGGGTCTAAAACCAATGCGGCGAATCCGCCGTGGCGGATGCTGGTGGGGTGGTCCCTTCGATCAAAAGTGATCGGGCAAGAGGACCATGGGTTGAACTTCGGGGCGACTGGCTCCATCGTGTATACGTCCCTGAGTGCACGCTTCCGCTCCCTCTTGGGTATGTGGGTTGCGTATATCATATTCACCGTCCGCACTTGTGGGGGAAAACCCTTCTGTCCTCTGTTGTTCGGCGGTCGGGTCTCTTCTTCGTCATCGCTATGCAGCCCCTTGTCATTATTTTCGGCAATTAGCTTGCCTGCCTGCTTGAATACCCAACAGTCCCTGTTGGTGTGGTTGGCTAGTTTTTCGGGGGTGCCGTGTATATGGCACGAGCGATCGAGTATTCGGTCCAAATTGGACGGACCCGTAGTGGTTCTTTTGAACGGTTTCTTCTGCTGACCGGGTTTCGAGTCTTTGAATCCGGCCTTGACTGCCGTATCATCATTATTGTCGCCGTTAATGCGGCGTTTATTCTTGTTGCGACGTGACCTGCCATTGCGATCCTTAGTATCCGGACTGCCGGAATTGTTGCTAAGGTTGTTGCTGCGAGCTAGCCAGCTGTCCTCTCCCGCGCAAAAGCGGGTCATGAGTGATGTGAGGGCTGCCATGGATTTCAGCTTTTCCTGTCCCAGGTGCCGGGCAAGCCATTCGTCGCGGATGTTATGTTTGAAGGCTGCGAGGGCCTCTGCATCCGGACAGTCGATGATTTGATTTTTCTTAGTTAAGAACCGTGTCCAGAATTGTCTGGCTGATTCGTCTGACTGCTGAATTATGTGGCTTAGGTCGTCAGCGTCTGGTGGTCGCACATACGTGCCCTGGAAGTTATAAAGGAATGCGGCTTCCAGGTCCTCCCAACATCCAATTGATTCTGCTGGCAAGCTGTTAAGCCAATGCCGAGCTGGTCCTTTAAGCTTGAGTGGGAGGTATTTGATGGCGTGAAGATCGTCACCGCGGGCCATGTGGATATGAAGGAGATAGTCTTCGATCCAAACCGCGGGGTCTGTTGTGCCATCATAGGATTCGATATTCATGGGTTTAAACCCTTCGGGGATTTGATGATCCATTACTTCATCTGTGAAGCATAGTCGGTGTGCGGCGCCTCTGTATTGGGCTATATCGCGACGAAGCTCCAACGAGCTTTGTCTATTGTGTTCGGCCCGGCCGGACTTACTGTGTCCGGCTCGACGGTTGTCGTCACGTATCATGGGGCTCCCACACGATCCGTAGATCGATCTTGATTGTCTTGCCTTATCCTCCAATATATCTCGCAAGTCCGGAGCATTCCCCTGTGGCCTTGTGCTGTTCGAGCGGTGCCGGGGTACGGTTCTAGTGAAGGGCCTAGAGGCCTCTCTGTCGCGGCCACGAGGTGGCCGGTCAGCCGTATTGTGCTCTGGTGATGCGGTTTTATATGCCTCCTCCTCTAATCGGGGGAGCAACTTGCGTTCGGGGTAGCTTTTGGAGGGGCGTTCGAGCTCATGCTCTTTGGCCGCCAGGACTTCCGTCCATCTGTCGGCTAGCAGATCCTGATCAGCTCTAAGTTGTTGCTGCTTTTTCTTGAGGCTGTTTGCCGTGGCCATAAGCCTGCGTTTGAAACGCTCTTGTTCGACGGGATCCTCAGGCACGACAAATTCGTCATCGTCGAGGCTTGCCTCGTCTTCAGAGGGAGGCATGTAACTATCTTCCTCTACCACTTCGTCTGCCGCCCTCTTGTGAGGGCCGGCATCTCCGTCCTCCTGCGCTGAATCTTGCTGGAGGGGGTTGTCTTTGGCACTGTCTAGGGTATTATTATCTCCGGTGTCGGAATCACCATTCTTGCTGTGGCGGGATTTAGAGTGGCGCCGCTGACGCCAGCGCTTGGGCTGTTTCTTGGAGGGGTCTTCCTCCGCTGTTCCTTCGCCATTCCCATCCTTTTGGATATCCACCATGTATATGTCGTATGACGAGGTGGCTTTCCAGTGCCCAGTAGGCGCTGGTTCTTGGTCGTCTCCGGCATCGTCATCCATACCGTCGATGTCGTCGGAGTCGAAGTCTAGCATGTCGGTTAGATCATCGACAGCGGCTACTAAGTGGGTGGTGGGTGGGTCTTGAATTTCTTCGTCGTCCGCATCCCAACCGTCCTGACCGCAGTCCGGCCAGGGCTCTCCTGATAACGAGAGATATTTTAGCGAGCTCAAAACATCGCCAAAAGGTGAGTGTTGAAAGATGTCCACGACGGCGAACTCCATGATCGGCGCCCAATCGGATTCGATTGGTGGGGGCGCGGGAGGTTCGGAGTCCGGCACCTTGGAGTCACGAGATTCAGAAGGGACAAAGTCAGTATTCGGCTCTATCGCCGTAGAGGTTGCAGCCCCCGAGGCGGTGTCTAACCATCCCTCCTCGATCTGCGCGGCCGGCTCCGAATTGGAGGTCGGAGCAGACTCGTGTGCGGCCTCCAGGGCACTGTCCGGTAGCAGAGCTAAATCATGACCATCGTGACAGTGCGGCACGCTCGGCTGTGGCTCGAATCCATTGAAGATCAAGTCTCCGTGGATGTCAGCCGTGAACTTCAGACTTCCAAATCTGACCTGACGGCCAGGGGCGTAGCTTTCGATCTGCTCCAGATGGCCAACCGAATTGGCCCGCAGTGCAAAGCCGCCGAATACGAAGATCTGTCCGGGGAGAAAAGTCTCACCCTGGACCGCGTCGTTGTTGATGATCAAAGGAGCCATCGAGCCTATCGGTGACGACACAGAGGAACTCTCAATGAAAGCACCAATGTCGGTGTCAAAACCGGCGGATCTCGGGTAGGGGGTCCCGAACTGTGCGTCTAGGCGGATGGTAACAGGAGACAAGGGACACGATGTTTTACCTAGGTTTGGGCCCTCTTGATGGAGGTAAAACCCTACGTCCTGCTTGATTGATATTGATGATGTGGATGTTACAAGAGTAGATCTACCACGAGATCAAGGAGGCTAAACCCTAGAAGCTAGCCTATGGTATGATTGTTGTTATTGTTGTTGTCCTACGGACTAAAACCATCCGGCTTATATAGACATCGGAGAGGGCTAGGGTTACACAGAGTCGGTTACAATGGTAGGAGATCTACATATCCGTATCTCCAAGCTTGCCTTCCACGCCAAGGAAAGTCCCATCCGGACACGGGACGAAGTCTTCAATCTTGTATCTTCATAATCTTGGAGTCCGGCCGATGATGATAGTTCGGCTATCTGGACACCCCCTAGTCCAGGACTCCCTCACCCTTCCCGCTCAATATTTGGGAAGAGGCCCAGGGCCTTTGCCTATAAATAGGACTAGCCACTCTCAAGGCAGGGCATCGACCAATCGAACCTTAGCCAGAACCACCAACACAAGAACCCCTCCCCTCGTGAGGCTGTTCTCCCTTGTATTGTTCATCATCAGCCCAAGAGGCAATCCACCACACCATAAACTAGAGTAGGGTATCATACCACAATGGTGGCCCAAACTAGTATAAACCCCGTGTCTCTCGTGTTGCTCTTTTCATAGCTTAGATCCTAGCGACGCGGCAAGGTGCAGGTAGGTAGAGGGCGAGATCTCCGCGCGCACCCCAGTGTTCGAACCTAGAGGGTCTGCCGGAACCCGAAATCCGACACAATCAAGCAGGAAGTAGGGTTTCACCTCCATCGAGAGGGCCCGAACCTGGGTAAAACATCATGTCCCTTGCCTCCTATTACCATTAGCCTTAGACGCACATATCGAGACCCCCTACCTGAGATCCGTCGGTTTTGACACCGACACCGATTACTCAAACTCGGTTGGACCGACTTTGGTAATAGGCTAACAGAGAGTTGGTCAGGCAAAATCGGTGGGACCGATTCGCTCATCTCGGTGGGACCGAAGCGTTACAAAAAGGAAATAGAGATTTTGCATTGTAGACTCGGTGGGACCGATCGCTCATCTCGGTTAGACTGAAACATTACAAAGGGAAATAGAGAGTTTGCAACCCCATATCTGTGAAATTGAGATCCCTATCGGTGAGACCGAAAAGACTAGGGTTTTCTGGCAGTGGCTATGTTCAATGAACTCGGTGGCGCCAGATGGATCAAACCGGTGGGGCCGAGTTTGACTTTTGGTTTGGGACACATGTGGATATGAGAAAGTGGCTGAGGCTTTGGAGCATATCACAAAGCATTTTGAGCAAGCAAGCCATTAAGCAACACCTCATCCCCTTTTAATAGTATTGGCTTTCCTATAGACTCAATGTGATCTTGGATCACTAAAATAGGAAATGTAGAGTCTTGGACTTTGAAGCTTGAGCCAATCTTTTGTCCTTAGCATTTTGAGGGGTCCACATTCCTTATCCATGCCATGCTAATCATTGAACTTTCCTGAAATATTTATCTTGTAATGGCATTAGTTCAATGAGCTATATGTTGTTAATCATTACCAAAACCACCTAGGGATAGTTGCACTTTCACAATGGCACTGAGTTCAAGAACGCTGGCCTCGACATTTATCTTGATACTTTGGGCATCACACATGAGTTCTCTGCTCCTTACACACCTCAGCAGAATGGCATCATGGAGCGCAAGAACAGAACACTCATTGAGATGGCACGAACGCTGCTCGATGAGTACAAGACTCCAAGAAAATTTTGACCTGAAGCCATTGATACTGCATGCCAGATCATCAACACAGTATATCTTCACAAGTTCTTCAAGAAGACATCTTATGAACTTCTCACTGGTAAGAAGCCAAATGTCAGTTACTTCAAAGTCTTTGGTGCTAGGTGTTGGATCAAAGATCCACATCACACGTCTAAATTCGCACCGAAAGCACATGAAGGTTTTATGCTTGGTTACGGAAAGGACTCGCACACCTACAGAGTCTTCAACCTCTTTCACTATAAAGTGGTTGAAACTATAGATGTACGGTTCGATGAGACTAATGGCTCGCAAAGAGAGCACCTGCCAAATGTGCTAGATGAAGCTACACCAAGTGAAGCTATCAAGTTGATGGGTACTGGAGAAATCATACACGAGGAACAGGCTGAGGATGAGATTACCATTTCTGCACCTAATCAACTTGAAGACAATGCTCGGTCCGAAGCCAACACTGAAGATGAAGACAATAGTCAGTCAGATCAAAATCTTCATCCAGCTCATCCTCGGGTTGCAAATGAAGTCCAGATTGAGAAGATCATTGATAGCATCAACTCTCCTGGCCCTCTCACTCGATCAAGAGCTACACAACTAGCAAACTTTTGTGGACACTTTGCCTTTGTCTCTATATCTGAACCCAATAAAGTCGAAGAAGCCTTCATGGAACCTAAATGGATTCAAGCTATGCAAGAAGAGCTTCAACAGTTTGAGTTGAATAATGTCTGAGAGCTTGTCAAATGTCCTGATCCTCGCAAGCACAATGTCATTGGCACGAAATGGATCTATCGCAACAAGCAAGATGAACTTGGACAAGTTGTCAGAAACAAAGCTTGCCTTGTTGCTCAAGGTTACACACAAGTGGAAGGAATAGACTTTGATGAAACCTTTGCTCCTGTGGCTCGGCTTGAAGCCATTCGCATAATGCTGGCTTATGCCAATCATTACAACATTCTTCTGTATCAAATGGATGTGAAGAGTGCCTTTCTCAATGGCAAAATTGAAGAAGAAGTGTATGCCGCTCAACCGCCTAGTTTTGAAGATCCTAAACATCCTGATATGGTGTACAAGCTCAACAAGGCCCTGTATGGCCTTAAACAAGCACCTTGCACTTGGTATGACAAACTCAAGGAATTCCTGAAGAGCAAAGGCTTCAAACCTGGTTAACTAGATCCCACTCTCTTCACGAAGACATATGATGATGAACTATTTGTGTGTCAAATATACATGGATGACATTATCTTCGGATGCACAGATAAGAGATACAATGATGAGTTTGGATACATGATGCAAGAATCTAGTCCATCTCTCGAAGACAATGCACATCGAGATTCGTCATCACTTTCTCAGTGGTCATGTCAACAAGGAAGACATTGATATCATTCACATCAACACTGAAGAGCAACTGGCTGATATCTGTTGGGGAACGTTGTAGAAAATAAAATTTTTCCTACGGTGTCACCAAGATCCATCTATGAGTTCATCTAAGCAACGAGTGAAAGGAGAGATGCATCTACATACCACTTTGTAGATCGCGAGCGGAAGCGTTCAAAAGAACGGGGTTGAGGTAGTCGTTCTCGTCGTGATCCTATCACAGGAGATCCTAGCGCCGAACGGACGGCACCTTCGCGTTCAACACACGTACGGTCAGCGTGACGTCTCCTCCGTCTTGATCCAGCAAAGGGGAAGGAGAGGTTGATGATGATCCAGCAGCACGACGTTGTGGTGGTGGATGCAGCAGAACTCCGACAAGGCTTCGCCAAGCTGCTGCGGGAGGAGGACGAGGTGTAGTAGGGGAGGGAGGCGCCAAGACACAGGGTGCGGCTGCCCTCCCCCCTGCCCTCCTTTATATAGGCCCCCAGGGGGGGCGCCGGCCCTGGGAGATCCAATCTCCCAAGGGGGCGGCGGCCAGGGGGGTGGAGTGCCCCCCAAGGCAAGTGGTGCGCCCCCCCCCCCCCCACCTAGGGTTTCAAACCCTAGGCGCAGGGGGGCCAAGCGCACCAGCCCACTAGGGGCTGGATCCCCTCCCACTTCAGCCAACGGGGCCCTCCGGGATAGGTGGCCCCACCCCGTGGACCCCCGGGACCCTTCCGGTGGTCCCGGTACAATACCGGGTGACCCCGAAACTTTCCCGATGGCCGAAACAACACTTCCTATATAGTTTTCTTTACCTCTGGACCATTCCGGAACTCCTCGTGACGTCCGGGATCTCATCCGGGACTCCGAACAACATTCGGTTTGCTGCATACTCATATTCATACAACCCTAGCGTCACCGAACCTTAAGTGTGTAGACCCTACGGGTTCGGGAGACATGTAGACATGACCGAGATGGCTCTCCGGTCAATAACCAATAGCGGGATCTGGATACCCATGTTGGCTCCCAAATACTCCTCGATGATCTCGTCGGATGAACCACGATGTCGAGGATTCAAAGAACCCCGTATACTATTCCCTTTGTCATACGGTATGTTACTTGCCTGAGACTTGATCGTCGGTATCCCAATACCTCGTTCAGTCTCGTTACCAGCAAGTCACTTTACTCGTACCATAATGCATGATCCCGTGACCAGACACTTGGTCACTTTGAGCTCATTATGATGATGCACTACCGAGTGGGCCCAGTGATACCTCTCCGTTATACGGAGTGACAAATCCCAGTCTCGATCCGTGTCAACCCAACAGACACTTTCGGAGATACCTGTAGTGCACCTTTATAGTCACCCAGTTACGTTGTGACGTTTGGTACACCCAAAGCACTCCTACGGTATCTGGGAGTTACACGATCTCATGGTCTAAGGAAGAGATACTTGACATTGGAAAAGCTCTAGCAAAACAAACTACACGATCTTGTGCTATGCTTAGGATTGGGTCTTGTCCATCACATAATTCTCCTAATGATGTGATCCCGTTATCAATGACATCTAATGTCCATAGTCAGGAAACCATGACTATCTGTTAATCAACGAGCTAGTCAACTAGAGGCTTACTAGGGACATATTATGGTCTATGTATTCACACATGTATTACGATTTCCGGATAATACAATTATAGCATGAATAAAGACAATTATCATGAACAAGGAAATATAATAATAATCCTTTTATTATTGCCTCTAGGGCATATTTCCAACAGTCTCCCACTTGCACTAGAGTCAATAATCTAGATACCTTGTGATGAATCGAACACCCATAGAGTTCTGGTGTTGATCATGTTTTGCTCGCGAGAGAGGTTTAGTCAATGGATCTGCAATATTCAGATCCGTATGTACTTTGCAAATATCTATGTCTCCATCTTGAACATTTTCACGGATGGAGTTGAAGCGACGCTTGATGTGCCTGGTCTTATTGTGAAACCTGGGCTCGTTGGCAAGGGCAATAGCTCCAGTATTGTCACAGAAGAGTTTGATCGGCCCCGACGCATTGGGTATGACTCCTAGGTCGGTGATGAACTCCTTCACCCAAATAGCTTCATGCACTGCCTCCGAGGCTGCCATGTACTCCGCTTCACATGTAGATCCTGCCACGACACTCTGCTTGGAGCTGCACCAGCTTACTGCTCCACCATTCAACATATACACGTATCCGGTTTGTGACTTAGAGTCATCCAGATCTGTGTCGAAGCTAGCGTCGACGTAACCCTTTACGGCGAGCTCTTCGTCACCTCCATAAACGAGAAACATGTCCTTTGTCCTTTTCAGGTACTTTAGGATATTTTTGACCGCTGTCCAGTGTTCCTTGCCGGGATTACTTTGGTACCTTCCTACCAAACTTACGACAAGGTTTACATCAGGTCTGGTACACAGCATGGCATACATATTAGATCCTATGGCTGAAGCATAGGGGATGACACTCATCTCTTCTTTATCTTTTGCTGTGGTCGGGCATTGAGCCGAGCTCAATCTCACACCTTGCAGTACAGGCAAGAACCCTTTCTTGGACTGATCCATTTTGAACTTCTTCAAAATCTTATCAAGGTATGTGCTTTGTGAAAGACCTATGAGGCGTCTCGATCTATCCCTATAGATCTTGATGCCTAATATGTAAGCAGCTTCTCCAAGGTCCTTCATTGAAAAACACTTATTCAAGTAGGCCTTAATGTTGTCCAAAAGTTCTATATCATTTCCCATTAAAAGTATGTCATCTACATATAATATGAGAAATGCTACAGAGCTCCCACTCACTTTCTTGTAAACGCAGGCTTCTCCATAAGTCTGCATAAACCCAAACGCTTTGATCATCTCATCAAAACGAATGTTCCAACTCCAAGATGCTTGCACCAGCCCATAAATGGATCGCTGGAGCTTGCATACTTTGTTAGCATTCTTAGGATCGACAAAACCTTCCGGCTGCATCATATACAACTCTTCTTTAAGATGCCCATTAAGGAATGCCGTTTTGACGTCCATCTGCCATATCTCATAATCATAGTATGCGGCAATTGCTAACATGATTCGGATGGACTTCAGCTTCGCTACGGGAGAGAAAGTCTCATCGTAGTCAACCCCTTGAACTTGTCGATAACCCTTAGCGACAAGTCGAGCTTTATAGATGGTAATATTACCATCCGCGTCCGTCTTCTTCTTAAAGATCCATTTGTTTTCTATCGCTCGCCGATCATCAGGCAAGTCTGTCAAAGTCCATACTTTGTTTTCATACATGGATTCTATCTCGGATTGCATGGCTTCAAGCCATTTGTTGGAATCTGGGCCCGCCATCGCTTCTTCATAGTTCGAAGGTTCACCGTTGTCTAACAACATGATTTCCAGGACAGGGTTGCCATACCACTCTGGTGTGGAACGTGTCCTTGTGGACCTACGAGGTTCAGTAGCAACTTGATCCGAAGTACCTTGATCATAATCATTAATTTCCTCTCCAGTTGGTGTAGGCACCACAGGAACATTTTCCTGAGCTGCACTACTTTCCAGTTCAAGAGGTAGTACTTCATCGAGTTCTACTTTCCTCCCACTTACTTCTTTCGAGAGAAACTCTTTTTCCAGAAAGGATCCGCTCTTGGCAACAAAGGTCTTGCCCTCGGATCTTAAGTAGAAGGTATACCCAATGGTTTCCTTAGGGTATCCTATGAAGACGCATTTTTCCGACTTGGGTTCGAGCTTTTCAGGTTGTAATTTCTTGACATAAGCATCGCATCCCCAAACTTTTAGAAACAACAGCTTAGGTTTCTTCCCAAACCATAATTCATACGGTGTCGTCTCAACGGATTTAGACGGTGCCCTATTTAAAGTGAATGTAGCTGTCTCTAGAGCGTATCCCCAAAATGATAGCGGTAAATCGGTAAGAGACATCATAGATCGCACCATATCCAATAGAGTGCGATTACGATGTTCGGACACACCGTTACGCTAAGCTGTTCCAGGCGGCGTGAGTTGTGAAATGATTCCACATTTCCTTAAGTGTGTACCAAATTCGTGACTTAAGTATTCTCCTCCACGATCTGATCGTAGGAACTTTATCTTTCGGTCACGTTGATTCTCTACCTCATTCTGAAATTCCTTGAACTTTTCAAAGGTTTCAGACTTGTGCTTCATTAAGTAGACATACCCATATCTACTCAAGTCATCAGTGAGAGTGAGAACATAATGATATCCTCCGCGAGCCTCAACACTCATTGGACCGCACACATCGGTATGTATGATTTCCAATAAGTTAGTTGCTCGCTCCATTGTTCCGGAGAACGGAGTCTTGGTCATTTTGCCCATGAGGCATGGTTCGCATGTGTCAAATGATTCATAATCGAGAGACTCTAAAAGTCCATCAGCATGGAGCTTCTTCATGCGCTTGACACAAATGTGACCAAGGCGGCAGTGCCACAAGTATGTGGGACTATCGTTATCAACTTTACATCTTTTGGTATTCACGCTATGAATCTGTGTAACATTACATTCGAGATTCATTAAGAATAAACCATTGACCATCGGGGCATGACCATAAAACATATCTCTCATATAAATAGAACAACCATTATTCTCGGATTTAAATGAGTAGCCATCTCGTATTAAACGAGATCCAGATACAATGTTCATGCTCAAACTTGGCACTAAATAACAATTATTGAGGTTCATAACTAATCCCGTGGGTAAATGTAGAGGTAGCGTGCCGACGACGATCACATCGACCTTGGAACCATTCCCGACGCGCATCGTCACCTCGTCCTTCGCCAGTCTCCGCTTATTCCGTAGCTCCTGCTGTGAGTTACAAATATGAGCAACGGCACCGGTATCAAATACCTAGGAGTTACTACGAGTACTGGTAAGGTACACATCAATTACATGTATATAAAATATACCTTTAGTGTTGCCGGCCTTCTTGTCCGCTAAGTATTTGGGGCAGTTCCGCTTCTAGTGACCCTTCCCCTTGCAATAAAAGCACTCAGTCTCAGGCTTGGGTCCATTCTTTGACTTCTTCCCGGCAACTGGCTTGCCGGGCGTGGCAACATCTTTTCCGTCCTTCTTGAAGTTCTTCTTACCCTTGCCCTTCTTGAACTTAGTGGTCTTATTGACCATCAACACTTGATGTTCTTTCTTGATTTCAACCTCCGCTGACTTCAGCATTGAGAATACTTCAGGAATGGTCTTCACCATCCCCTGCATATTGTAGTTCAACACAAAGCTCTTGTAGCTCGGTGGGAGCGACTGAAGGATTCTGTCAATGACCGCCTCGTCCGGGAGGTTGATCTCCAGCTGGGACAGGCGGTTGTGCAACCCAGACATATTGAGTATGTGCTCACTGACAGAACTGTTTTCCTCCATCTTACAACTATAGAACTTGTCAGAGACTTCATATCTCTCAACCCGGGCATGAGCTTGAAAAACCATTTTCAGCTCCTCGAACATCTCATATGCTCCATGTTTCTCAAAACGCTTTTGGAGCCCCGGTTCTAAGCTGTAAAGCATGCCGCACTGAACGAGGGAGTAATCATCAGCGCGTGACTGCCAAGCGTTCATAACGTCTTGGTTCTCTCGGATGGGTGCTTCACCTAGCGATTCATCTAGGACATATGCTTTCTTGGCTGCTATGAGGATGATCCTCAGGTTCCGGACCCAGTCCGAATAGTTGCTGCCATCATCTTTCAGCTTGGTTTTCTCTAGGAACACGTTGAAGTTCATGTTGACACGAGCGTTGGCCATTTGATCTACAAGACATATTTTGCAAAGACTTTAGACTAAGTTCATGATAATTAAGTTCATCTAATCAAATTATTTAATGAACTCCCACTCAGATTGACATCCCTCTAGTCATCTAAGTGTTACACGATCCGAGTCGACTAGGCCGTGTCCGATCATCACGTGAGACGGACTAGTCATCATCGGTGAACATCTCCATGTTGATCGTATCTTCCATACGACTCATGTTTGACCTTTCGGTCTCTTGCGTTCCGAGGCCATGTCTGTACATGCTAGGCTCGTCAAGTTAACCCTAAGTGTTCTGCATGTGTAAAACTGTCTTACACCCGTTGTATGTGAACGTAAGGATCTATCACACCTGATCATCACGTGGTGCTTTGAAACGACGAACTTTAGCAACGGTGCACAGTTAGGGGGAACACTTTCTTAAAATTATTATAAGGGATCATCTTATTTACTACCGTCGTTCTAAGTAAACAAGATGCATAAACATAATAAACATCACATGCAATTATATAAAGTAGTGACATGATATGGCCAATATCATATAGCTCCTTCGATCTCCATCTTCGGGGCTCCATGATCATCTTCGTCACCGGCATCACACCGTGATCTCCATCATCGTATCTTCATGAAGTTGTCACGCCAACGACTACTTCTACTTCTATGGCTAACGCGTTTAGCAATAAAGTAAAGTAATTTACATGGCGTTCTTCAATGACACGCAGGTCATACAAAAATAAAGACAACTCCTATGGCTCCTGCCGGTTGTCATACTCATCGACATGCAAGTCGTGATTCCTATTACAAGAACATGATCTCATACATCACAATATATCATTCATCATTCATCACAACTTCTAGCCATATCACATCACATGACAATTGCTGCAAAAACAAGTTAGACGTCCTCTAATTGTTGTTGCATCTTTTACGTGGCTGCAATTGGGTTCTAGCAAGAACGTTTTCTTACCTACGAATAACCACAACGTGATTTTTGTCAACTTCTATTTACCCTTCATAAGGACCCTTTTCGTCGAATCCGCTCCAACTAAAGTGAGAGAGACAGACACCCGCTAGCCACCTTATGCAACTAGTGCATGTCAGTCGGTGGAACCTATCTCACGTAAGCGTACGTGTAAGGTCGGTCCGGGCCGCTTCATCCCACAATACCGCTAAAGCAAGAAAAGACTAGTAGCAGCAAGCAAGTTGACAAGATCTACGCCCACAACAAAATTGTGTTCTACTCGTGCAATAGAGAACTACGCATAGACCTAGCTCTGATACCACTGTTGGGGAACATTGCAGAAAATAAAAATTTTCCTACGGTGTCACCAAGATCCATCTATGAGTTCATCTAAGCAATGAGTGAAAGGAGAGATGCATCTACATACCACTTTGTAGATCGCGAGCGGAAGCGTTCAAAAGAACGGGGTTGAGGTAGTCGTTCTTGTCGTGATCCTATCACCGGAGATCCTAGCGCCGAACGGACGGCACCTCCGCGTTCAACACACGTATGGTCAGCGTGACGTATCCTCCGTCTTGATCCAGCAAGGGGGAAGGAGAGGTTGATGATGATCCAGCAGCACGACGTCGTGGTGGTGGATGCAGCAGAACTTCGACAGGGCTTCGCCAAGCTGCTGCGGGAGGAGGATGAGGTGTAGCAGGGGAGGGAGGCGCCAAGACACAGGGTGCGGCTGCCCTCCCCCCTGCCCTCCTTTATATAGGCCCCCAGTGGGGGCGCCGGCCCTGGGAGATCCAATCTCCCAAGGGGGCGGCGGCCAGGGGGGGTGGAGTGCCCCCCAAGGCAAGTGGTGCGCCCCCCCCCCACCTAGGGTTTCCAACCCTAGGCACGGGAGGGGCCAAAGGGGGGGCGCACCAGCCCACTAGGGGCTGGTTCCCCTCCCACTTCAGCCCACGGGGCCCTCCGGGATAGGTGGCCCCACCCGATGGACCCCAGGGACCCTTCCGGTGGTCCCGGTACAATACCGGGTGACCCCGAAACTTTCCCGATGGCCGAAACAACACTTCCTATATAGTTTTCTTTACCTCCAGACCATTCCGGAACTCCTCGTGACGTCCGGGATCTCATCCGGGACTCCGAACAACATTCGATTTGCTGCATACTCATATTCATACAACCCTAGCGTCACCGAACCTTAAGTGTGTAGACCCTACGGGTTCGGGAGACATGTAGACATGACCGAGATGGCTCTCCGGTCAATAACCAACAGCGGGATCTGGATACCCATGTTGGCTCCCACATACCCCTCGATGATCTCATCGGATGAACCATGATGTCGAGGATTCAAAGAACCCCGTGCGTATACTATTCCCTTTGTCATACGGTATGTTACTTGCCTAAGACTCGATCGTCGGTATCCCAATACCTCGTTCAGTCTCGTTACCGGCAAGTCACTTTACTCGTACCGTAATGCATGATCCCATGACCAGACACTTGGTCACTTTGAGCTCATTATGATGATGCACTACCGAGTGGGCCCAGTGATACCTCTCCGTTATACGGAGTGACAAATCCCAGTCTCGATCCGTGTCAACCCAATAGACACTTTCGGAGATACCTGTAATGCACCTTTATAGTCACCCAGTTACGTTGTGACGTTTGGTACACCCAAAGCACTCCTACGGTATCCGGGAGTTACACGATCTCATGGTCTAAGGAAGAGATACTTGACTTTGGAAAAGCTCTAGCAAAACGAACTACACGATCTTGTGCTATGCTTAGGATTGGGTCTTGTCCATCACATCATTCTCCTAATGATGTGATCCCGTTATCAATGACATCTAATGTCCATAGTCAGGAAACCATGACTATCTGTTGATCAATGAGCTAGTCAACTAGAGCTTACTGTTGGGGAACGTAGCAGAAATTCAAAATTTTCCTACGTGTCACCGAGATCTATGTATGGAGAAACTAGCAACGAGGGGAAGGAGAGTGCATCTACATACCCTTGTAGATCGCAAAGCGGATGCGTTCAAGAGAATGGGGTTGAAGGAGTCGTACTCATTGTGATTCAAATCACCGGAGATCCTAGTGCCGAACGGACGGCACCTCCGCGTTCAACACACGTACAGCCCGATGACGTCTCCCACGCCTTGATCCAGCAAGGAGAGAGGGAGAGGTTGAGGAAGACTCCATCCAGCAGCAGCACAACGGTGTGGTGGTGATGGAGGAGCGTGGCAATCCTGCAGGGCTTCGCCAAGCACCGCAGGAGAGGAGGAGTAGGGAGAGAGGTAGGGCTGCACCAAGAGGGAGAGGTTCTCATGTGTTATGGGCAGCCCCAGGCCTCTATTTATATAGGGGAGAAGGGGGCTGCGCCCCCTTTAGGGTTTCCCACCCCAAGGGGTGCGGCCAGCCCTAGATGGGACTTGGGGAGGCGGCCAAGAGGGGGAGAGAGGGGAGGCGCCCACTAGGTGGGCCTTAAGGCCCATCTGGACTAGGGTTTGCCCCCTCCCACTCTCCCTTGCGCCTTGGCCCCTTGTGGGGGGCGCACCAGCCCACCTAGGGGCTGGTCCCCTCCCACACTTGGCCCACGCAGCCTTCTGGGGCAGGTGGCCCCACTTGGTGGACCCCCGGGACCCTCCCGGTGGTCCCGGTACATTACCGATATCGCCCGAAACTTTTCCGGTGACCAAAACAGGACTTCCCATATATAAATCTTTACCTCCGAACCATTCCGGAACTCCTCGTGACGTCCGGGATCTCATCCGGGACTCCGAACAACATTCGGTAACCACATACAAAACTTCCTTTATAACCCTAGCGTCATCGAACCTTAAGTGTGTAGACCCTATGGGTTCGGGAGACATGTAGACATGACCGAGACGTTCTCCGGTCAATAACCAACAGCGGGATCTGGATACCCATGTTGGCTCCCACATGTTCCACGATGATCTCATCGGATGAACCACGATGTCAAGGACTCAATCGATCCCGTATACAATTCCCTTTGTCTAGCGGTATTGTACTTGCCCGAGATTCGATCGTCGGTATACCGATACCTTGTTCAATCTCGTTACCGACAAGTCTCTTTACTCGTTCCGTAACACATCATCCCGTGATCAACCCCTTGGTCACATTGTGCACATTATGATGATGTCCTACCGAGTGGGCACAGAGATACCTCTCCGTTTACACGGAGTGACAAATCCCAGTCTCGATCCGTGTCAACCCAACAGACACTTTCGGAGATACCTGTAGTGCACCTTTATAATCACCCAGTTACGTTGTGACGTTTGATACACCCAAAGCATTCCTACGGTATCCGGGAGTTACACGATCTCATGGTCTAAGGAAGAGATACTTGACATTGGCAAAGCTCTAGCAAACGAACTACACGATCTTAGTGCTATGCTTAGGATTGGGTCTTGTCCATCACATCATTCTCCTAATGATGTGATCCCGTTATCAACGACATCCAATGTCCATAGCCAGGAAACCATGACTATCTATTGATCACAACGAGCTAGTCAACTAGAGGCTCACTAGGGACATATTGTGGTCTATGTATTCACACGTGTATTACGATTTCCAGATAATACAGTTATAGCATGAATAAAAGACTATTATCATGAACAAAGAAATATAATAATAACTTATTTATTATTGCCTCTAGGGCATATTTCCAACACTTACTAGGGACATATTATGGTCTATGTATTCACACGTGTATTACGATTTCCGGATAATACAATTATAGCATGAATAAAGACCATTATCATGAACAAGGAAATATAATAATAATCCTTTTATTATTGCCTCTAGGGCATATTTCCAACAATATCTTCACTAAGCCCTTGGACGAGAAGAGGTTTTGCAAGGTGCGGTATGAGCTAAATATCTTAGAATCCTCAAATATCCAGTGAATGGACACACATCCTAACGCTTATGCATGTTGATGACTTAGATGCGCAATATACGAAGTAAAGTATTTCTTCAATCAATGAAGACTTACCCTCTAAGTGTGAATACATTAATGTGGAATTTGACTTCAGAGCACCACAATAATTGTGCGCCGTGTCTATGTCTAATGCTTTCTATATGGTGGGTAACGCCACCACCACAACTTCTTGTAGATTTTCATTTGGCGTCATGATTGCATTGTCTTCTTGTCCATCACATCATTCTCCTAATGATGTGATCCCGTTATCAACGACATCCAATGTCCATAGCCAGGAAACCATGACTATCTGTTGATCACAACGAGCTAGTCAACTAGAGGCTCACTAGGGACATATTGTGGTCTATGTATTCACACGTGTATTACGATTTCCGGATAATACAGTTATAGCATGAATAAAAGACTATTATCATGAACAAAGAAATATAATAATAACTTATTTATTATTGCCTCTAGGGCATATTTCCAACAGTCTCCCACTTGCACTAGAGTCAATAATCTAGTTCACATCACCATGTGATTAACACTGACAGGTCACATCACCATGTGACCAACATCCAAAGAGTTTTGGGTTTGATCATGTTGCTTGCGAGAGAGGTTTTAGTCAACGGGTCTCAACCTTTCAGATCCGTGTGTGCTTGACAAATCTCTATGTCATCTCCTAGATGTAGCTACCACGTTATATTTGGAGCCATTCCAAATAACTGTTTCACTTGGAGCTATTCTAAATTGTTGCCCCATTGTACGTATCCGGTATCTCTACTTAGAGCTATCCGGATAGGTGTTAACCTTGCATCGACGTAACCTTTACGACAAACTCTTTTACCACCTCCATAATCGAGAAAATTCCTTAGTCCACTAGTTACTAAGGATAACTTTGACCGCTGTCTGTGATCCATTCTTGGATCACTCTTGTACCCCTTGACTAACTCATGGAAAGGCACACTTCAGGTGCGGTACACAGCATAGCATACTGTAGAGCCTATGTCTTAAGCATAGGAGACGACCTTCGTCCTTTCTCTCTATTCTGCCATGGTCGAGCTTTAAGTCTTAACTTCGTACCTTACAACTCAGGCAAGAACTTCTTCTTTGACTAATCCATCTTGAACACCTTCAAGATCATGTCAAGGTATGTGCTCATTTGAAAATACCATTAAGCGTTTTGATCCATCCTTATAGATCTTGATGCTCAACGTTCAAGTAGCTTAATCCAGGTTTTCCATTGAAAAACATTTTTCAAATAACCCTATATGCTTTCCAGAAATCCTACGTCATTTCCGATCAACAACATGTTAACAACACATACTCATCGGAAAATCTATAGTGCTCCCACTCACTTCTTTGGAAATACAAGTTTCTCATAAACTTTGTATACACCAAAATCTTTGATCATCTCATCAAAGCATACATTCCAACTCCGAGATGCTTACTCCAGTCCTTAGAAGGATTGCTGGAGCCAGCATACCTTTTAGCATCCTTAGGATCGACAAAACCTTTCTGATTGTATCACATACAACCTTTCCTTACGAAAGTTGGTAAGGAAACTCGTTTTGACATCCATCTGCCAGATTTCATAAATGCTGCTTATGCTAAGATGATTCCGACGGACTCAAGCATTGCTACGGATGAGAAAAACTCATCGTAGTCAACTCCTTGAACTTGTGAAAAACTCTTCGCCACAAGTCGAGCTTCATAGATGGTAACATTACAATCCACGTCCGTCTTCTTCTTAAAAGATCCATTTATCAAATGGCTTGCCGATCATTGGGCAAGTCCGCCAAAGTCCATGCTTTGTTCTGATACATGGATCCTATCTAGGATTTCATGGTTTCTTAACCATTTGTCAGAATTTGGGCCCACCATCGCTTCCCCATAGCTCGTAGGTTCATTGTTGTCTAGCAACATGACCTTCAAGATAGGATTACTGTACCACTCTGAAGCAGTACACATCCTTGTCACCCTACGAGGTACGGTAGTGACTTGATCCGAAGTTTCATGATCACTATCATGAGCTTCTACTTCAATTGGTGTAGGTACCACAGGAACAACTTCCTGTGCCCTGCTACACACTAGTTGAAGTGATGGTTCAATAACCATACCAAGTCTCCACCATCCTCCCACTCAACTCTTTCGAGATAAACCTTTCCTCGAGAAAGGACCCGATTCAAGAAACAATCCATATTGCTTTCGGATCTGAATTAGGAGGTATACCCAACTGTTTTGGGTGTCCTATGAAGATGCATTTTATCCGCTTTGTGTTCGAGCTTATCAATCCTGAAACTTTTCACATAAGCGCCGCAGCCCCAAACCTTTAAGAAACGACAACTTAGGTTTCTCTAAACCATAATTCATACGGTGTCATCTCAACAGAATTACGTGGTGCCCTATTTAAAGTGAATGTGGTTGTCTCTAATGCCTAACCCATGAACAATAGTGGTAATTCGATAAGAGACATCATGGTACGCACCATATCCAATAGGGTGCAACTATGATGTTCGGACACACCATCACACTATGGTGTTCCAGGCGGTATTAATTGCGAAACAATTTCCACAATGTCTTAATTGTGTGCCAAAACTCATAACTCAGATATTCATCTCTATGATCATATCATAGATCTTTTATCCTCTTGTCACGACGATCTTTCAACTTCACCCTGAAATTACTTGAACCTTTCAATAATTCAGACTCGTGATTCATCAAGTAAATATACTCAACATCTACTCAAATCATCTGTGAAGTAAGAACATAACGATATCCACTACATGCCTCAGCACTCATTGGATTGCACACATCAAAATGTATTACTTCCAACAAGTTGCTTTCTAGTTCCATTTTACTGAAAAATGAGGCTTTCAGTCATCTTGCCCATGTGGTATGATTTGCATGTCTCAAGTGATTCAGAATCAAGTGAGTCCAAACGATCCATCTGTATAGAGTTTCTTCATGCATATCTACCAACAAACATGGTTCGCATGTCTCAATCCTTTCAAAAATGAGTGAGTCCAAAGATCCATCAACATGGAGCTTCTTCATGCGTTTTATACTGATATGACTTAAGTGGCAGTGCCACAAGTAGGTGGTACTATCAGTACTATCTTTTGGCATGAACATGTGTATCACTACGATCGAGATTCAATAAACCATTCATTTAGGTGCAAGACCATTGAAGGTATTATTCAAATAAATAGAGTAACCATTATTCTCTTTAAATGAATAACCGTATTGCGATAGACATAATCCAATCATGTCTATGCTCAACGCAAACACCAAATCTTGATGGTAAAGGGAGCGTGCGATGCTTGATCACATCAAACTTGGAAACACTTCCAACACTTATCGTCAGCTCACCTTCAGCTAGTCTCCTTTTATTCCGTAGATTTTATTTCGAGTTACTAACACTTAGCAACCGAACCGGTATCCAATACCCTGGTGCTACTAGGAGTACTAGTAAAGTACACATTAACATAATGTATATCCTATATACTTCTATCGACCTTGCCAGCCTTCTCATCTACCAAGTATCTAGGGTAATCCTGCTCCAGTGGTTGTTCCCCTTATTACAGAAGCACTTAGTCTCGGGTTTGGGTTCAACCTTGGGTTTCTTCACTAGAGCAGCAGCTGATTTGCCATTTCATGAAGTATCCCTTCTTGCCCTTGCCCTTCTTGAAACTAGTGGTTTCACCAACCATCAACAATTGATGCTCCTTCTTGATTTCTACTTTCGCGGTGTCAAACATCATGAATACCTCAAGGATCATCATATCTATCCCTGATATGTTATAGTTCATCATGAAGCTCTAGCAGCTTGGTGGCAATGACTTTGGAGAAACATCACTATCTCATCTGGAAGATCAACTCCCACTCGATTCAAGTGATTGTTGCACTCAGATAATCTGAGCACAAGCTCAACGATTGAGCTTTTCTCCCTTAGTTTGCAGGCTAAGAAAATCGTCGGAGGTCTCATACCTCTTGACGTGGGCACGAGCCTGAAATCCCAATTTCAGCCCTTGAAACATCTCATATGTTCCGTGATGTTTCGAAAACGTCTTTAGTGCCTCAACTCTAAACCATTTAACTGAACTATCACGTAGTTATCAAAACGTGTATGTCCGATGTTCGTAACATCCACAAACGACGTTTGGGGTTCAGCACACTGAGCGGTGCATTAAGGACATAAGCTTTCTACTGTCCGCATAATCGCTACTTTCAACTTTCAACTATATTTTCTCTAGGAACATATCTAAACAGTGGAACTAAAGCGCGAGCTTACGACATAATTTGCAAAAGGTCTTTTGACTATGTTCAGGATAATTAAGTTCATCTTATGAACTCCCACTCAGATAGAGATCCCTCTGGTCATCTAAGTGATTACATGATCCGAGTCAACTAGGCCGTGTCCGATCATCACGTGAGACGGACTAGTCATCATCGGTGAACATCTTCATGTTGATCATATCTACTATACGACTCATGCTCGACCTTTCGGTCTCCGTGTTCCGAGGCCATGTCTGTACATGCTAGGCTCGTCAAGTTAACCCTAAGTGTTTTTGCTGTGTAAAACTGTCTTACACCCGTTGTATGTGAACGTAAGAATCCATCACACCCGATCATCACGTGGTGCTTAGAAGCGACGAACTGTAGCAACGGTGCACAGTTAGGGGAGAACACTTCTTGAAATTTTGTAAGGGATCATCTTATTTACTACCGTCGTCCTAAGTAAACAAGATGCATAATCATAATAAACATCACATGCAATTATATAGTTGTGACATGATATGGCCAATATCATATAGCTCCATTGATCTTCATCTTCGGGGCTCCATGATCATCTTGTCACCGGCTTGACACCATGATCTCCATCGTCATGATCTCCATCATCGTGTCTTCATGAAGTTGTCACACCAACGACTACTTCTACTTCTATGGCTAATGCGTTTAGCAATAAAGTAAAGTAAGTTACATGGCGTTGTTCAATGACACGCAGGTCATACAATAAATTAAGACAACTCCTATGGCTCCTACCGGTTGTCATACTCATCGACATGCAAGTCGTGAATCCTATTACAAGAACATGATCAATCTCATACATCACATATCATTCATCACATTCTTCTTGGCCATATCACATCACATAGCATACCCTGCAAAAACAAGTTAGACGTCCTCTAATTGTTGTTTGCATGTTTTACGTGGCTGCTATGGGTTTCTAGCAAGAACGTTTCTTACCTACGCAAAACCACAACGTGATATGCCAATTGCTATTTACCCTTCATAAGGACCCTTTTCATCGAATCCGTTCCGACTAAAGTGGGAGAGACTGGCACCCGCTAGCCACCTAATGCACCAAGTGCATGTCAGTCGGTGGAACCTGTCTCACGTAAGAGTACGTGTAAGGTCGGTCCGGGCCGCTTCATCCCACAATACCGTCGAAACAAGATTGGACTAGTAACGGTAAGCATATTGAACAAAATCAACGCCCACAACTACTTTGTGTTCTACTCGTGCAAAGAAACTACGCAATAGACCTAGCTCATGATGCCACTGTTGGGGAACGTAGCAGAAATTCAAAATTTTCCTACGTGTCACCAAGATCTATCTATGGAGAAACTAGCAACGAGGGGAAGGAGAGTGCATCTACATACCCTTGTAGATCGCTAAGCGGAAGCGTTCAAGAGAACGGGGTTGAAGGAGTCGTACTCATCGTGATTCAAATCACCGGAGATCCTAGTGCCGAACGGACGGCACCTCCGCGTTCAACACACGTACAGCCCAGTGACGTCTCCCACGCCTTGATCCAGCAAGGAGAGAGGGAGAGGTTGAGGAAGACTCCATCCAGCAGCAGCACAACGGCGTGGTGGTGATGGAGGAGCGTGGCAATCCTGCAGGGCTTCGCCAAGCACCGCAGGAGAGGAGGAGTAGGGAGAGAGGTAGGCCTGCACCAAGAGGGAGAGGTTCTCATGTGTTATGGGGAGCCCCAGGCCTCTATTTATATAGGGGAGAAGGGGGCTGCGCCCCCTTTAGGGTTTCCCACCCCAAGGGGTGCGGCCAGCCCTAGATGGGACTTGGGGAGGCGGCCAAGAGGGGGAGAGAGGGGAGGCGCCCACTAGGTGGGCCTTAAGGCCCATCTGGACTAGGGTTTGCCCCCTCCCACTCTCCCTTGCGCCTTGGCCCCTTGTGGGGGGCGCACCAGCCCACCTAGGGGCTGGTCCCCTCCCACACTTGGCCCACGCAGCCTTCTGGGGCAGGTGGCCCCACTTGGTGGACCCCCGGGACCCTCCCGGTGGTCCCGGTACATTACCGATATCGCCCGAAACTTTTCCGGTGACCAAAACAGGACTTCCCATATATAAATCTTTACCTCCGGACCATTCCGGAACTCCTCGTGACGTCCGGGATCTCATCCGGGACTCTGAACAACATTCGGTAACCACATACAAAACTTCCTTTATAACCCTAGCGTCATCGAACCTTAAGTGTGTAGACCCTACGGGTTCGGGAGACATGTAGACATGACCGAGACGTTCTCCGGTCAATAACCAACAGCAGTATCTGGATACCCATGTTGGCTCCCACATGTTCCACGATGATCTCATCAGATGAACCACGATGTCAAGGACTCAATCGATCCCGTATACAATTCCCTTTGTCTAGCGGTATTGTACTTGCCCGAGATTCGATCATCGGTATACCGATACCTTGTTCAATCTCGTTACTGGCAAGTCTCTTTACTCGTTCCGTAACACATCATCCCGTGATCAACCCCTTGGTCACATTGTGCACATTATGATGATGTCCTACCGAGTGGGCCCAGAGATACCTCTTTGTTTACACGGAGTGACAAATCCGAGTCTCGATCCGTGTCAACCCAACAGACACTTTCGGAGATACCTGTAGTGCACCTTTATAATCACCCAGTTACATTGTGACGTTTGATACACCCAAAGCATTCCTACGGTATCCGGGAGTTACACGATCTCATGGTCTAAGGAAGAGATACTTGACATTGGCAAAGCTCTAGCAAACGAACTACACGATCTTAGTGCTATGCTTAGGATTGGGTCTTGTCCATCACATCATTCTCCTAATGATGTGATCCCGTTATCAACGACATCCAATGTCCATAGCCAGGAAACCATGACTATCTGTTGATCACAACGAGCTAGTCAACTAGAGGCTCACTAGGGACATATTGTGGTCTATGTATTCACACGTGTATTACGATTTCCAGATAATACAGTTATAGCATGAATAAAAGACTATTATCATGAACAAAGAAATATAATAATAACTTATTTATTATTGCCTTTAGGGCATATTTCCAACACTTACTAGGGACATATTATGGTCTATGTATTCACACGTGTATTACGATTTCCGGATAATACAATTATAGCATGAATAAAGACAATTATCATGAACAAGGAATTATAATAATAATCCTTTTATTATTGCCTCTAGGGCATATTTCCAACAATATCTTCACTAAGCCCTTGGACGAGAAGAGGTTTTGCAAGGTGCGGTATGAGCTAAATATCTTAGAATCCTCAAATGTCCAGTGAATGGACACACATCCTAACGCTTATGCATGTTGATGACTTAGATGCGCAATATACGAAGTAAAGTATTTCTTCAATCAATGAAGACTTACCCTCTAAGTGTGAATACATTAATGTGGAATTTGACTTCAGAGCGCCACAATAATTGTGCGCCGTGTCTGTGTCTAATGCTTTCTATATGGTGGGTAACGCCACCACCACAACTTCTCGTAGATTTTCATTTGGCGTCATGATTGCATTGTCTTCACTTTTGGATTGTCTTCAACATTGGTTTATCTTCAAAATCTATATCTTCGCAATATTGATTTGTCTTCAATGATATTTATATATATATATATATATATATATATATATATATATATATATATATATATCTGCGTATGTTCTCTGTCCTCTACAACATTCACTTATAGCTATGTCTTCACGTTGCTATTTTTCTGACCTAAGTGAATGTGATCAGACCCTAATCCCTTCCTGTGCTACTCCCTCAAATTCTTTCTGTCTAAGTCATGTACATTCTGTTGACACTTGTTGAATATCTTCTCTGTGTCCTTGTCAGCAGAAGATACAGAGACACACTTTTAAAACGGCTTTTAATGTCTTATCCTTTGCCTGAAAACCGGAGAAGCCGGAACTACCACCCGACAATCCAGGCGTGCACGGGAACATTGATCAACTCCTGATAAGTTGCATGCACGCCACATGTCCTTCATATGTGAACCGCCAGGGGCACCTGCATAATTGCGCTGCGCCGCCCTCCTTCTTCCTATCAATACACGCCCCTCGTGGTCAATATCTGTTCTTACACCTCGACACCTCGCTCAAACCCTAGTGCCACCGCTAGCTCGCGTTGACGCCGGAAACGAAGCACGAGCTGCCGCGACTTCTTCGACCCTGTCCTCACGTCGGCCGCGGACCTCTTCCTCTCCGCCACTGCCGTAGGTGTCTTCCGCCGCCAAGTTAGGGCGCGGAAGATTGGACTGTTCGGCCCCCCTTTGACCTCGTCTAGTACTTCATCTATGGTAATTAAATCTTCTCTTTACAGTCTTTTTGATTTGTCAAATCCATCCACTTCAACCAAAAGTGGTTTATTCACTTCCAGATCTGGATCTGTCTCTTTCTACATATCATGTATTGCAAAGTATGTTCACTTATGCATCAAAACTAGTTAGATTCCTCACTTGTACCTATTCTTGGATTCGTACAAATCTGGAACCAACTTCCTTCAATAAGTGAATGTCTTCGCACTGTGAGGTCAATGTCTTCTAAACTGATTTATCTTCAAAATCTTCTGAGAATGCATATGACCTCTTCCCCTTCCCTCACATCTCTAATGCTGTCACAAGTACATGTCAGTGGGAGAATCCCTTGGTTCTCATAGTCTGCATTCATTTGCAGAATTCCTACGGCGTCACATCGAATCTCCTGAAGCCAGTTCTTGTCTGACTAGCAGACAAAAGCCTTTCATTGTATTGAAGCCAATCAGTCTGAACATTATGGATTCTGAGAAGTCTGCATGAAAAGGAGACAGGCAACGCCGTGGCAACACTGCACTGGACTTGCCTGAAGATCTTTATGAACTCTACAAGTCTGACCCAGAAGAGAGCTACAGCTAGCGCAAGAACCGGATCTAGTCGATCTGAAGATATTGGGCAGAACAGTGGATCAAGTACAAGTTTGTAACACCTGAATATGCTGAGAAGAATGCCATCAAGCGCCTGTGGGGTGATTGTCTGTACCAAAACTTGGTACCGAAGACTAAGGCTGAAGCTATTGAACATGAGTTCTGTCCTTGTATGGTCAGAGGACCACAGCCTGAGAATGCCGACCCATCATCTCTCCTATGTTGTCGTGAAGACAATCTATTCAGGTGCAATTTTCAGTTTGCAAAAGATTTAGCTAATAAGAAGCAGAAGGAGTTTGGCCTCAACTTCAACCCTGGCCCCTCTGCTCCAAGGTCAGACGGAACTCGTGAAGCCAATGAGAACAAGATTGGCCCCTTCGCCAACTTCCATGGGCTTTTGTCCCATATTGCTGCCTAGAGAGCTGCTGTGGAGCAATCTGATGAAGAAGCAAACTCTGATGATGCTCCATCACCACCAAAGCAGAAGAAGAAGGCAAAAGCTTCAAAGCCATCTGCCTCTGCTGCTCCAAAAGCTTCAACCAAGAAGCCACTAAAAACTGCACCTCCTAAATCTAGTGTGCAGTGTGAAGATTTGTATCGTGTGTCCAAGAGGACCAAGAAGCCATTGCCCAAGAAAGTTGCAGAGCAACCCCTCACTCCTGTTGCTGTTCTGCGTAACGAGGAAGACACCATTGATCTGTCAAGCGATGAAGATCTTGGTCATGAAGCTCTAGAGATGTTGATCAAGTGCAAGCAAGAGGTGGAGATCTTCAGTGATCTGCCCCTCTTTGATGTTGACATCTTGAATAACTTCATTGATGAGTGGTTCGATGACCAGAGCATCAACATTGACAGTCTGCAGCTGCCAGTGGGCCTCAGCATCACATTCCACGGAGCCATTGCTAATGAGGTGGCCCTGGCACAGAGAATCATCGAGCTCAAAACTAAGATTGATTATGAGAAGGCGCATTCCAAGAAGAATATGCACAAGCTCAGTGTGGCAGATGTGCAAATTTTCAAGAAGCTGCTGCATGACCTCAAAACTGAATTTCACAAGAAGTGTGAAGAAGCTAAAGGCTCTCAAGAACGCATGAAGTCTTATGCTCAGAAATGTGTACAAGCACACAATGAAGCTGAAAAGAGGAAAGCTCTTGGGCATCCTGTCATTGATCCCAGAATGGCTGCTAAGAAGAATAAGAAGCCTGCTGAAGCTAATCCTGATGCTACAAGGCAGGGACAACCCAACATTTTGTCTTCCCTGCCAGCATGACTAGCTCGAAGCCAAAGGTCCCCTCTGCTGCTTCTGAGCTCAAGAAGACCAGGCAGGCTGAAGAAGAAGCCAGGAAGAGGAAGCACAAGGATACATCTAATGATGCTCCTCAAAGAAAAAGTTGAAGACAAAGGGCTCTAAGTCTGCAAAGAAAGAGCATGCTGCTATAGAGCCCGTCATAGTTGAACCCATTTTTGTTGCATACCCTACCTCTGCTAATCGTGAGCGTCGTCTCGTCGTTCCTGAGCCTGCTCCCACAAAGGCACCAGAATCCTTCTGCAACTGCTCAAGCGTCTGAAGCTAAAGCTGCTGAAGACATTCTGACTGCATCACCCGAAGAAGAAAGAAGAGAAGAAGAAAGAGAAGCCACACCCCCTGTTATTGATCAAGTCATTCTTGAAGAGAATGTGATCGTGCGTGACTCTCCGGTCGTTGACCAGATGGAGATTGAAAATAATGAGTCTGCCGCCAACAATGCTACTGAAGCCAATGACCCTGTCATGGCTGACGACAATGTGGAGCCTGCACAAATGTAAATGCTGAAGCCATTGTGACGCCAATCACCACTGATGGTGCTGTTCCTCCATCGCGGCCTCACACCATGGAAAGGGCCTTCAATCGTAAAGGTCAGCTTGTCACTGTCCATTGTCCAATAATGATTCCTCTCACTGCTCCAGGACCCCAATACGATTATCATGTGGAGCGAAGGCCTCAAGTTCAGAAGCCAAAGCCGCGTTTGCCAAGGCTTCCAAGTGTTGTCACTACACAAGGCTCATTCAGTGTGCTTAGCTTCAGAGAGGACAATACCTTCTTTGACAGTGCCAAGAACCCTTACAAGAAGCCAAAGATCTCCTCTGACAGATTTTGGAGCCATCACCAGCGAAGCTATTACTCTTGCATTATGTACAATCAAGAACAGATTTTTCTGCACAGACGTCTGGATTGTGATGCTACAGCTGGGCTGCCATGTCCGGAAGAAGCCCTTGACTGCTTTAGGGATGTTGTCCTTCTGGCCTTCGTGACTGATAAAGAGCACTGGAATGAAGAGCTCCTCCTGCAGTTCTATGCCACCTTACACATTCGAGGTTACAACAGGGATCTGAAGACTTGGATCCTTGAGTGGATGACAGGTGATGTACATCACAAAGCCAAAGCTCAATATATCATCGAGCTTACTTCCCTGCCCACTCCAAGTGAGTTATACACCTGGTTGTACGCTTCATCAGAATGAACTGCAGAGCATATTTCAGAAGCTAGAGTCGAACATGAGCTAAATGCTTAGCATGATGAACCCATTGCCCCAAGATGATGAATATCCAAAGGAATTCTTTGTTAAGGACCTTGAGTACCTGCCACACACAGTGTATCACATTATGAGACATACTCTCTGGCCCATCAAAGGCCATTCTTCTAAAGCCAAACTCGAAGGCGCCATGAAGACTTTGGTATTCTATATCATCAATGGCATTAGATTCAACACCTAGGATTTATTCATCAGACAACTTGCTACTTCCGGGATTGATCTATTTGGTCTGAAGTTTTATGCTCCATGGTTAATGCGCTTGATTAAGCGTCATTTAACTGCTGACTATCGGCCATCAGCATGCAACCACATTGTCTTTTTGCTTGATGTTGATATGTCTGTTGAAGCCATCTACCCAGAGCCTGCCAAGAAGCCCCTCCACCTTCAGAATGCTGAGTTCCAGAGCTTCACACAGCCCATTGATGGAGTTCATGTGCCCAATGCTGCAACTCCTGCTTATCCTTTGGCTGACAACCTGCGCCTACCGCATCGTGCAAATACTGAAGCCACTGCAAGCACCATTGCTCAAAGGCCTTAGAAGCATCCTCGTGTACTTACTGACTGTGAGCTTCTGGTAGCTTTACATCAAAAGCAGGTCAGACATCATGACTAGCTGAAGTGTGAGATGCAAAGTATCTTTGTGGATGTCAATCGCATTCGTAACTTGGCCACCAAGAACTCGTCTATAGCCTATGAAGCATGTCGCCGTTCCGGGAAGAGTATTACCTTGCTCTGTGCTGAAGATGATCTTCGCACGGATGGCTTCACCGAGAATTTCAAGTTTGACTCCAAGCCTCCTAAAAATGCAAGTTGGCATCGCACACCCTCCATTGAAGATCCTGAGTGCTCATCTTTGGCTGCAACTTTTGTTGCGAGAGTCGTCGATGAAGAAGATGACGCCACTTTGCCGGTTCTAACTACATTGCATGATGATGCTACACAAGGCCCGTCTGCACCACCAAATTCCAACGCCGACCCTGCTGTTCCAACTTCGTCTCCACCTGGGAACGAGTAGATACTCTATGTCTTCAAACCTTTTGGGTCATTACTGACAAAAGGGGGAGAAGCATATGAGTTGATAGTTTTCAAGTGGGTCCATATGGGTGATTGCTTAATTTTTGCTAAGTTCTTACAACTCTCGTTCTGGAACTTTTGGCTTTTGAGTTGTAACACTTAAACTTGATAGTCGTCTGCTACTTTTGCCGCCACTTTGTGATGTGATGATAAATTCTGCATGAAGTCATTCTTGCAGACGTCCATTTTCCATTATGCATATCATTGTCTTCATTATCTTTTTATATGTATGATAAATTGTCTTCACACATTGAATATGGCCTCCACAAAGGAAAACCTGCCATGTGCATTTGCATTCAAAAGCAAACTATTTATATGCACATCTTCAGGGGGAGCCTTGTCATATGTATGAAGACACTACTCACAATACTAAACTTTCACATACTTTTATCCCCGTTGAAAACTTCAACCAGTTCGTCATCAATCACCAAAAAGGGGGAGATTGTAAGTGCATCTAGTGCCACCCCTAGTTGGTTTTGGAGTATTGACAACAAACGTGGTTGAGGGACTAATGTGTTTGTGAGAATTGCAGGATAACACAGGTAGTGTCTGTCGGTGTCAAAACCGGCGGATCTTGGGTAGGGGGTCCCGAACTATGCGTCTAAGCTGGATGGTAACATGAGGCAAGGGACACGATGTTTACCCAGGTTCGGGCCCTCTCTATGGAGGTAATACCCTACTTCCCTGCTTGATTGATCTTGATGAATATGAGTATTACAAGAGTTGATCTACCACGAGATCATAGAAGCTAAACCCTAGAAGCTAGCCTATTGTATGATTGTTGTATATCTCCCCTATCGACTAGCCTGGCCTCGGTTTATATAATGCACCGGAGGCCTAGGATAACAAGAGTCCTAGCCGAATACGCCGGTGGGGGAGGAGTCCTTGTCTTGATCGCCAAGTCTTGTGGAATCTTCCTTGTATGCGGCAGCTGTCCGGACTGGCCCATGAGTATACGGCCATGGGGGTCCTCGGCCCAATCTAACAGATCGAGAGATGACGTGGTGAGTACCCCCTAGTCCAGGACACCGTCAGTAGCCCCCTGAACCGGTCTTCAAGTTAGGGACGCTCCTCGATTCTTCCGAACTGTTCTTCATCTTCGGTCGTCGGTCTTGAAAACTGGTTCAACAAATCTTCTCATCTTCGATCTTGAGGATCGCCGAAGTGTATCCGAAGAGTTTACACGTTGGGTATCCGAGGAGCCCCTTTAAGTTTCCAGCCTTTATCAATGCCTTGTTATTTTTATACCATACCTCGGGTTTGAAGTTTTTCCCAGGAGGCAGTGTCCTCTTGCGTCCGAGCTCCAATGCCGGACTGCATTCGAGGTATCTTTTGCAGCCGAGCACCAATGTCGGACTGCTTCCGAGCTCCAACGCCGAAATGTATCCGAGCTCCAACGCCGGACTGTGTCCAAGCTCCAACGCCGGACTGTATCTGAGCTCCAACGCCGGACTATATCCAAGATGTCATAGATCATCTTGGTTCAAAAAAGTTGAAGGAGTGTAGTCGAGCTTAATGCCGGAAATGCCCTTTATGGAGCTAGCCGCTGGCGCCCAAGCTTTATGCCGAACTGCCTCCGAGGTGGTGCACCACCACGATCGTGGGCTGATTTTTTGTGAATATTTTTAACTGGTGCAGTTTATCCTCTGCCGAGATATATAGCCAGTATCCCTCAAGGTGTGTATCAGTCTAAAACCCGAGATGCACCTGAAGGAAAGCATAAAACCGCTGTTCCCAGTAGCCCCTGAGACTCAGGTCGATGCACGAAATCGGCCTGAGGATCAACTCCTAGCTCGGCAGCATACATAGGAATAAAAACGCAGTGTAATATATTAGAGATAATAGTGATCGGCGAACGGGCCCCTGAGAGAGGGTCGTGAGAAGTCGCCGCAATATACTAGCTTGACATAGGATAGGTCCATATGGTACCTATTATTGTCCGAAGACATGCATGCGCATAGTTCGGTCAAGCCGAACACTGAGCACTTTGAATTCTCTACATTGAATAAGCAGTGCAGTAGCCCCCAAGACACTGGTCGGGTGGCAACACCAGATCAGGGGATCGATGTGCCCCTTTAATATTTATAGATAATGAGCGCAAAGCCCAGTAGCCCCCGAGCCTTAATGTGGGCACGGGTGGCCGAATTAAGGATCGATATCCAGAGTAAAATCACAGATTATGTGTAATGATTCTATGTATCCAAGCACTTTACATCATTATTTTGACTCCATTGTGACCTATTATCAGTTGAAAGTGGCCCATCATCGGCTTCTACCCCTTGGTAGATACTACACAGGGTGTTCTGCACTAACAAAGCAACCCTTAGCCGACGTTTCGGTGCCCGAAGGCGGTTGTGTTAGCGGAAACGAGGCAATCAGATATGCAGGCTTTATAACTTTCGCTTAGTCATAGGAGCTTTAAACTGGGGAAGCTAGCTATGAGCCCCCGGTTAGTGTTCGGCGACATCGGAGGTCAAGCCGTAAACACTTCGGCCAATGTTATGAACGGCCGTCATTCAACAATCGGATTGCTGACCAGTTTACTCCTATTGTGACAGTCAGTTTTTGGCTTTCTCCACTGAGGTGCTTAACCACGTGAGCTGGAAGCACAATCACAATGGTTCTCTCTTTTCACGCCCAGCCGAACAAAGCGGAACGTAGGAGGCAAGCACAGGAGTCGGGCAACCCAACTATTGACCGAAGACACAATTCGAAACCGATGCATATATAGCAATATCCGAGAATGTTTTTGCCGAATCCCTAAAGGTGTCCGGCGTTGCACCGCGAGACTAATGCTGGAAACACACAAATAGTTTAAAAGTGCCGTAGGCTCGAAAAGCCAAAAAACTTATTCAAAAGTTTAATGTCCGAACTAGATCAAGTGTTCGGTGCCAATCCGAAAATTGGACTTAAAAAAAGGTGCTTCTGCCGTGCTTTAACATGACACATCCTATCTCAAGACTTCAAGCGGGTAAGCCTATGGCTTCAACCTCCTTATCCCGAAAGCGGAGTGCTTCTCCGAGGCTAGTTTAACAAACTGCACTCGAGTAGATTTAGAGAGAAGCAAGGCTATCCGGCTATTGACCACACACTTGCATCGAGAAAGGAGTGATAGAAAAAGACTTTGCAACGACTAATAAGAAGAACACTTATTATAAAATAGCTCACATAAAGTTAAGAGGCCCCGAGTGACCTGGGTAAAAGAATGATTGTATGGACCGAAGTACTTATATCATATCTATGTTCACCCGAACTTTAAACGCATCTTAACCGACCATCGGCTTCTCCCTCTTGGGTCAAAGACCGAAAAGTGTTATGTGCTCCACCTGTCGAGAATATCGACGGTGTTTCCAATAACCAGGCAATCAGGTCATAAGGCTGTAACAGACAAAGCGCGCTCAAGGAACTTATGCTATATTACTGATAAAGTGTAAGAAGCATCTTCGAAGAAAATAGTACCCCCACCGATACCTTTCTTCGGTGCTCGTTGTTAATATGAGACTTGTGCAATAGATTTTTTGTACTCATGAGTTCCGTTGTGTGCCGACCATTATTGAAAACAGTAAGAGCGCTAGCTTTCGGCTTCACCCAGTTTGAGGTCTGGCTCGGGTGACCCGATCGTGACAATCGCAGAGGTGCTCCCTTTACTCCCTAGCCGAACAATCAGAAACGTAGGGGTAAACACAGGAGCAAGGCAACCCAACTTGCAAATTGCTTAAGTCAATAAGGTGCATATTGTGGCGTAATACACGAACAAGGAACGAAGCCGTACAAGTATAATCATATGCAAGAGGAAAGTCTTCATGAAAGAAGCCCCCAAGTGAACTGGGTATTTGAATTTGTCCGTCAAAAACAAAGTTTGGACAAGGAAATTTTTTACAAGCAACTTTTTTCCAAAAAAGTATAATGCTTGATCGAACCGAACACAAGTTAAAAATTCAAAACTTTGAGCATGAAGGCAACTTAGCTGGTTAATGTGTTCGGTATTGATGACGCGGTCCGAGCTTGATGTGGGACAAGGTTCCATCCCCCAAGCCAGTCCCGAGGTGGCGGAGCAAAGAGCTCGGCACTCCGAAGTGGTGACATAGCACGGTCAATGCAGGCCGGCAGACTGATGCCGAAGTACCCATCATGGGGTAATGAAGTGTTGACAAAGCCCCCCATCCAGCCGAGGTGACGCCAAAGGATATAGTCCGGCTGGATCATTTTCCTGTGCAAACCGGATATAATAGTAATAATAAAAAAATCGTTGCATAATAAATAATTTATGCAAAGTGAGTAATAAAAGAAATATGGCCTGGCGCCGAAGTCAATGTCGATGCAGGACATCAGCGTGATGCGGTAAAGGCGAGGCAAAGCCTAAATTCACAGGTCGGTCCGAGTTCCGGATGTGGCATTCGCCGGACTATGTACGGAAACTGACCGAACCACCATGCGACCATCGTTAATGTGGCCACCATTTGATAGACCTGTGTACATATGACGGACAAACCAGAGTAATAATTCCTTGTGAAAAATGAACGCAAACAAGCAAAAAAAACTAGGATTAATAACACCTGATTTATTTGTTATAGCAATCCGAAGGAAGGTGATTCTCAAAATTGGGATTCGATCCGCACACCCATTGCCTGATGGGCGCTAAAGCGACGACATGGCGATGCTGGCAAAGGTTGGCTTGCCGAGGCAAAGCCCTCGGTCCAGCTAACGTGACGGAGCTGGTCGGCTAGTGACGCCGAAGTCTCTGGAGTAGGTTGATGAAGAGATGGCGAAGCCCCTGGTCTAGCCGAGATGTCGAAGCCTCGATGTCAGCCGATGAGTCGAAGTAGGTCGGCGTGATGGACACCGGCTTGAAGGAGCAACAGCGCGGCCCTGCCGATGCAGGTCGTGACGTGGTCAATGCCAGCTTCATGAAGTGACCGTGCGGTGATGCCGGTGTTCCCGCTCCATGTAATCCGTGAGGCGGCGATGCTGGTGATGATTTATCCTTCGCGATGCCGATCTCTTGTTCGGCTTGCCGAGATGATGATCCGAAGAAGTTGAGATCGGCTCAACAAAGTGACGACGTGTCTAGCACAGGTCGGCAGCCGTAGAGTGATGTTGTCGGACTGGTTTGACACCAGCATGATGTTGAAGATCATGTTCAAAAGACTTTAAGGTTAGCGGGATGTGTTCGGGAACAAAACACAATACCCCATACAAAACTTCCTTCAAAAGGATGTCCGAAATCCCGTTCATAAAAAAACGAACTCGGGTCGGATTCGTTTTCGCGCAGAAAACAGATCCGAAAAGTGATGCACTAATCGGAAGGTTCCCGGAGTTTGGACGGTCGGATCGAGCTGAAAGTTTGAGGGGTGGTAGATATAGGAATTCCGCAACCGATCAACGGTTGGATCTTCCAAAAGAAGTCCAAGCTGGAAGCTGGACACCACGCCCTAAACTCGTCCAGATTCTCGTCCAGACTTGACAGGGCTCCGGTATATCGCGGATTGCCAGAGATTCCTCCATCGGAACTCAACAAAATTTTCCAGGGTTGTTGTAGACTCAATTCCGCACAACTCTGCCGAAGCAATATTTAAAACAACACTTGAGGAGGCGGTGGCAGCGGACACAAGTTCGCTGCCAGAAAAATAGCACGGTCGCCCGAGGGCAGTGTTGACGTTGAGCCCCCGGGTCCCTTGGATGATTCCTCCATGATCTTCATAGAGATCGAAGTTGATGTTGATGAAGGCCCTCATCCGAACATGATGATCGGAGGTAGCGCGCAGTCCTTGGTCGAACCAAGGTGACTAGCCGAGCTGGTGATGAAGATGCTGAAGTCGTAGTTGATCTGCAGGCGAGCCATCGACCTTTTGCCGAACACACAGCGGAACTCTCGATGAAAGCACCAATGTCGGTGTCAAACCGGCGGATCTCGGGTAGGGGGTCCCGAACTGTGTGTCTAAGGTGGATGGTAACAGGAGGCAAGGGACACGATGTTTACCCAGGTTCGGGCCCTCTCTATGGAGGTAATAACCTACTTCCTACTTGATTGATCTTGATGAATATGAGTATTACAAGAGTTGATCTACCACGAGATCGTAGAGGCTAAACCGTAGAAGCTAGCCTATGGTATGATTGTTGTATATCTCCCCTATCGACTAGCCTGGCCTCGGTTTATATAATGCACCGGAGGCCTAGGATAACAAGAGTCCTAGCCGAATACGCCGATGGGGGAGGAGGCCTTGTCTTGATCGCCAAGTCTTGTGGAATCTTCCTTGTATGTGGCAGCTGTCCGGACTGGCCCATGAGTATACGGCCATGGGGGTCCTCGGCCCAATCTAACAGATCAGGAGATGACGTGGTGAGTACCCCCTAGTCCAGGACACCGTCAGTGTCCCTCAGTGATTCAGTTTACCTACCAGAGATGACCCCTAAAAATGTGTGAAGACATTGAAGACAATGGTGGTTCATGAAGACATTCACGACGAAGATTATGACACGAGAAGCTATTCACTTGAAGACTATGGAGTGCGAATACATAGTTGATTCGTAGTTTCCTTTTCTTCTTTATTGAGTCATAGGAACCATCGTAATATTAAGTGGGGTCCAAGTGAACAAAGTCAGAGTGACTGATGTGATGCTCAACCAAATCCTATGTCTTCGACCGAAGACTGAGAGCAAATCTTATCCAGAGCTGGATGAGTCAGCTTTGCTTGTATCCCAAGCCAAGCCGCCGCGTGTGTTTGAAATCTGACCGTTGGACATGTGCCAGTTCCTTAGTGACCCAGGGTCATTTCGGACATATCAGGTCGGGTTGCCTCCTGGCTATAAATAGCCCACCCCCTACACCATAAATTGGTGGCTACTCAGAGTTTGTACTGAACTAGTGAAGTAACCCGGGCATTTGCGCGGCTAGATTCTTGTTTGTTATTAAATTTTTTATTTTGTTTGGCATCCGTAGTATGGATTTTGGTGTTGAAAAATATTTTATGTTATTAGTATTATGGAATGGCATGTGGAAGAAACTTTTTGAATCTTAGTAACAGCGTGCTAGCATTTAAAGTCACATGTGCAAAAAATATTCAAATATATTGCAAATCTATACCATTAACTTATAAAAAACTACCATAAAGATAGACCAATTTGAATTTCAGCTAGGACTCAGTTTTTTTATTAATTAGTATTATTATTTACAGGAATAATAGTAATTTTTGTAAAAATATTTGGTCTTTTTATACCATCAGCTGTGTAGTCATCCCAATTTCTAGGTCAAGAAGCAAAACATACTTTTGAATTTAATTATTGTGTAGGTTGTGCAAACTCGTCCATGGAGAAACATGTGTTTCTAAATTCTCATATTTTCCTACTCATTTGCATATGCCAACAAAAGGCTTACAATTAAAACCCTTTCAATTTTCCTCAGTCATCAACCTTCGTTTAGCCTATGCCATAAGGTGTCCGGTCATCATCGCTTATCAACCTCAACACTTTTTATGGTGCATCTCTGTACATATATTCTTTATAGATAAGTATAGGTGGTCGATTTTCCTATGCCTCATGCATGATGAGCATATCTTTGAACAACTACTAAGAAAACATTTCATTGGCTCTCATACTTTTAAATTAGCATCCTAAATAACTGTTTTGGAAAAACCATCTACCGACCCAAATTCTCTTAAATTAACGTCCTAAAGATTTCTTAAAATAATATCACTTAGCCAACCAATCCAGTTTACGCATCCATTTGGCCAAGCTAGTTGGTTGCAACGTGAATGAAAATAGGACAATGATTGCAGCGAGAGATGCCTTGCTGATTAGTAGTATGCGTTTGTCCATGAGCGTCTCCCTTTTATTTTTTCTTTAATTGGCACATGAGCGTCTCCCTTTTATAGGTATTTGACTGTTAGACAATTTATATACATGTCCATCCATGTGTCTGTTGAATTTTTTTCCTAGAGTTCAAAGTGATCCCTTGGTATGCGTTTGTATTTCTATGAAATATGGCGGGCTAGTGGTTTGTTTATGATCCTGCTGTTTTTTTAGGAAAAATATTCTGGTGTTATGCATAAGTCTAGATTCTTTTGCTGGTATCCAGATCTTTGTTGGCACGGCTGCACCTCTTTGGTTACCTGCCATGGCAATGCAACATAAGTCCACATGCTATTGTTGTACGTAACATGATGATAGAACATAAATTGTTGACACTAAGCGCACATATTTTGGGACTTAGTTGTCCATGCATGATTTATTATAATTAAAATTCTATTCTATGTGCGAACCAACATATGATTGGGTGGTTAGGGGTAGGGTCTGTGTGTGTGCGTTTATATGGATACGTGTATGTGCGTACGTATGAGCGTGTGTGTCTGCACTATGTTCAAAACAAATGTATTGTAGGCATGCTTCATTTTAAAAAAAGAATGCGAAAAGAGATACTTGATTAGATAAAAAAATGTATCTTCCAATCTCATTGTCGTCACTATAAGTTTGATTTGTATAAGTGCAAATCTACTTGGCAGAGCTATTCTTTTTGTGAAACCCATCTACTCCCTCCGTTCCAAATTACTCGTCGCTGAAATGGATGTATCTAGAACTAAAATGCATTTAGATACATCCATACGTGAGACAAGTAATTCGGAAGGTAGGGAGTATGAGTTAAACATGACGCACTAAGCAGTACGGACTGTATTATGATAGAACGCTTTATGTTCGGACTATCTATTTGGTAGAGCTAATATTTTTTTAATCCACAGGACACATCAAATAGGAGTCCAGGCTGTTTTTTTCTTTTCACATGCTAGGGCGCTTATCTTGTGCATGGGGGGTTAGGGGCCGGACTCTTCTTTTGTTTATCCGTACTGGACGCTTCCGTCTTTTTCCCTTTTTATTAGTCCATGCTTCCTTTTTACTATATATTGGACACTTTCCTTAGTTGGTTGTAGATCTATTTTTCTGTTGCAGAACCCACGTAAGCTATGGACTCCCTCTTCCATGAAAGGAAAGACACATTAAACTATACGTGACAGATCAAACTATTTGTACATAATTATTTTTTTGTGTTACTTACATCTTTTAAATCTCAGCCGTTAATATCTAAAATTTACGGTTAAGATAATTTAATATATGTGGACGAACATAATGGCTTGTTTGCCTCTTGTTTTAAGTATATAATAGATTCTGATAGTGATTCTAGTACTTCTCAAAGTTTTATTATTGAACTTCTTGGTTTTGTATTTTTGTACTTCCCTAATTTCAACCTTTGTACTGCCATGTATTGCTTAAACATGTACTGCCTTCATTAGCTTCTTCAAAATTGTAGATGTAATCATTTTAATAACTTATGTTAATTTAGTTTGTTTTATCTTCATTTTTGCCAATTGCAAAACAACTTTTGCTAGGTTCGTTTACGGTGTTGATGACACTGGTTTTGAGGTTGAGACAACTTTCATCGGTGAAGATTTCGTAAGGAATTTTTGCTCAATATGGGCAGATCGAAGGCGAGATGATGGACTTTGTCATTTCTAGCTTTAATTCTGATGCAACCATGAGTCATGTTTTTGTTTCTGGGAAGCGTGTACTTTTGAGCTCGTACTTTGTTGCGGTAATGTTTTTATTCTATTAGCAAGTTTCTCTTATTTTCATGTGTATGCTATTTTTCTTTTTGTATTTTGATGTGTACCCTGTATTTTCTGATCTTAAAGCACTTTTTCTTTGATGTGCAGTATGTTCTTGGACTGGATAATTTGACGAACACCACAAATTTTGATCTTGAGGAAGCAGTTAGGTCGTTCCACAATTTGGTGAATCCTTCACAAAATCTTTTGTTGGCAGACTTGGTTAGTATAGTTTGTTAAAATTTTCATTTAGGTGTTAGCATGTTCTTTTTTCTGCTTCTTCTTGCAGTGTACAGAGTTGTTTTATCTGTATATGTAACTACTTCTTATACATCTGGTTGTTATTTTTTAAAACAGATCTTGCTCCCCAACTGTAAACCTGTTGGTACTTCAAATACTTTCCACCATTCGCTGTACGTTCTGAACAAATCCCGTAAGACATTTGATGTCCTGGAGTCATTAAATTGGCCGACAAGAAGCAGCACTCAAATAACAAAGAGCGAGTTCCACAAAAGTGATGTAAAAGAAATTGTGAGTTTATGCTTCTTTACTTTTATGTTTATAATTTTTCTTGTTCCATTTTGATATTTTAGTAAACAATTTCTTACACTTCAAGGATTGAGTTCACCTCTGTTTTTACAGGACAAAAGGTTTGATGCTGTTATGCAAGCTGTTTATGGCAAAGAAGCATGCAAGAAGAACAATATACCGTGCTTGAGCAAGATTGTAGATAAACCCCACTACTTGATGCCTTCTCAACAGGGAGTTAATGAGTGTGGTATCTATTGCCCCAAGTTTGCGTGCACGTATGATGGGGATCGATGCGTCGAGCATATCAAGAACTACGATGTTTGTACCTGTAGACTACCTAGTTTTTGTTTTATGAAGTGAAAAATATTTTCTTCATATTTATCTTTTTGCCGCTCATTGTGCTGACATTTTTATTTTTTGTCGCAGGACCGTTCTGAGGACTGGAAGGCTAAGTACATGTTCAGAGTTCTTTTCCATGAGGATAACAAGGTGCCTCTTGAGGACCTTCTGGAGGAAATCCAGTGCCTCTCCCCTACTTCTACGTTGTCAACACAGGGTGAAGAACTGCTGCTGATGTTAACTCAGCTCCCAGCTGAATGATTTGATGACACACAATATGTAGTGCGACTAGGATATGTGCTAGACAATGTGTCCTTTTCGTAATCTAGATGATCTGTTGTGTGAAGAACTACTTTATTTGTGGGAATATTGTCGCCTTATCAGTATGCAAAACATCTCTGCTGGATGATGTGTATTTAGTGCGAATTATGCTGAAACATTTGGCATCAATTTTTAAATTTATTGAAAATATATTTTTGTACTTCCACTTTTGCTTATTTGTACTTCCCACAGTTGTATTTACTGTACTTCTTTTTCAACACAGATTTTTTACTCAAAATGTATTCTTTATAGCATCATTTTTGTCCTGCAAGCATTTTTTACTGAATAATTCATTTTGTTAAATATAATAGAATATTTTACTTGTTATGGAAGGGGGGGTCGGGTAGGGGGGAGACCCCCCCTTACACTGTCTTGTACCGAGTGAACTTATACCCCCCATCTGTGTTAGCGCGAGGCTGAGCTGGGTGGGCCTGCGGCGAGCGCTAGCGAGGCGCAGGCCCACCCGGTGAGGCCGAGGTAGGAACGAGCCGTAGCAGGCGACAACGCGGCGTGCTGCGACATCGCATGTGGAGGCGAGTCCGTCACACCAGAGCCTCACCATCTATCTTAGGGGTGTGGGGGGGGGGTTGGTAGGTGGGTGTGGTTATGCACCATTTTATATACGTTTCTAAAAGGAAGGCAAACAGAAAGGATACAGAAACATTTTTACTATATGCGAAGTCTAGGCGTATAGTCACTGGTGTAGTACCTTGATTTTTTAAAGTACTTTATTTTTCAAAATTATGGAACTGATGTCATAATAGTATATGTACTTCCCTTAGTGTTACGATTGTACTTCTTTATCTATGTATTATGTACTTCTTTGAAACTTATATATATATATATATATATACATATATATATATATATATATATATATGTGTGTGTGTGTGTGTGTGTGTGTGTGTGTGTGTGTGTGTGTGTGTGTGTGTGTATTTACAATGTCAATGTATTTGTTTATATATACTTGCAAAGTTTGTTAAATCTATGGGTTTTATAGAACTAGATCAATTCTCAATGTCAATGTATTTGTTTATATATCAGTCATGACTCACATTAGCACATTACCATATAACTTTTTACAGCAATATAACAAGTAAATTGTACTCATCCATCCAAATCAGCATATTTTTAAGTCTGAAATTGGTTGGCACAGTAGCTGTAGTATATATCATCTATGTTCTGAGAGTAACATACAACCCATGTAGCAATATGACAAGTTAATATATTATACAAGCTAATCAACATTTCTTTAATCTAGAGCTACTCCTTGTTGGTGTTTGTTTTGGCGCTTGATTATTGCTATTGTATCTTGGTTTTTGGGTGGGGGAGGTGGTGTTCATTCTTCCTGTTCTTCGGTGTCCTCTTCATCAATATCATTGTCTTCATCATCATCCTCTTCTTCTCCTTCCTGTTCATATTCTTCTTCTTCTTCTTCTTCTTCTTCTTCTTCTTCTTCATCATCATCATCATCATCTTCTGCAGTGGACATATTATTGTTCTTCTTAGATTTATGATTTATTTTCTTTGCTATCTCCAAAGCAGCTTTGATCACTGGACATCTTAGAATGTTGTGCCCTGACCCAATTTGCTTGCATCCCTGGTATATCTTTTTACTTTTTTTATTCAGTTGTTTCTTTTCATCTTTGGGAAATTTTGTTGGACATGACCTAGCATTGTGCCGTGACCCAATCTCGCCGCACATACCACATTTACTCTTCCCTGTTTCAGTTTTGTCATCTATTTTTAGGACTGCTTCTTCCAGCTTCATTTTCTTTCCAGCCACCGATGGTCTCGATTCAGCTGTGTTCTTATACCTGCTGCTCTTAGTTTTTGATATTGGTGGAGGTAAGATAGCCTTAGTTACAGATTGAGCATTGCATCCAGTACTAGGCATGTCATCATCGTCATGCGATGTTCTCGGCATCTCTCTTGATAAGTCAGGCTCAAACTGGTTTATATTTGGTGGAGTGCATGCATCACCATCATCATCATCAGCTGCTGTTGATGAACCCACTGCTTCAACCCTGTTTAACACTTCTAGCAGGCCAGCTTTTGCTGTTACGTGCTGGTCGTCTGACTTGCCTCCTTTTCTCACAATTTTCAAAGCTATTTGGAGAAGTTCATTTTGTTGATGCAGGAATGAAGACCCGTCAAATGATTCAGTCTTGTAGTCTCTCCTGTCAAATGTTTCCCTTGCCTTCGCTCTCGTAGTGTACCTCTTTAGGATGTAGATATCAGGTACACTCTTCACTCTCAGGTGCTCGAGCATTGCAATTATGTGCACGCAGAACAGACCTAGGAGCAGGTAGTTTTTGTGCATGAAAAAACAATTAGTTTTCATCATTAAAAAACCATAAATGGTAAATTCACTTTTTGTATATTTTGGAATATGACGTGTATAAATTATTTGTGTTCTCTCTCTATATTTACCTGTATGCTCAAACAGCATGCACTCGCAGTTGTATTCCTCGGTCTCAGTGTTCGCAACAACTTTGAACTCATGGTTTGACCATGAGAACGTATCCGTTGGCTCATGGTAGGTCACAAGATAATTATGTTTGTCAACTATAGGATCCTAACTTGTTTTTATGCGGAAGAGTGTGCTATTTTTAAGTTTCCTCCTGAACTCGGTGAATACGTCTTTTGTATAGTGCTCACTGAACTGCTTCTCAAAACCATAATGAGTTCTTGTCTTTGGTTCTGTCTGCAAAATGTTTTAAGCAAGTGTGTCAGTATGGTTCTATGGAAATATCAAGTGCAAGAAGTTGTTGTACTTCTGTAAACTGTAAGAACTGTACTTCTCCCCTGTATTATTTCCATACCTCCTCGAAAACTGTAATCTACCACTTCTTTTTACAAAGACAAAAGAAATTTGAATTGATAGCATACCATTGATGCCAATGTCTATGCATTTTCAACTTGCCTCCTTGAAAATATGCAGTTGTTTACTTGCTCACCAAATCGGTGCAGGTTTTGGTCCTGTTTGATAAATCCTTTCTTGAGTATGTAGTTCATACTTTCACTTCGTTGAGTTGAAGTCATCCTTGCAGAGAAAACCTCTTTGAAGTAAGCCGATATCCATTCCTTCCTGTCTGCCCACATGTGCAGAATCATGTGATCATCATGAAGCTTGTATTTATCAATTAGCTGGTGCCAAGCTGTCTCAAATTCAATTGGCATCAGGGGCCAATTTATGTTTGCCTCAAACTCAGCCTTCAAAGTGGGGTGCAAGTTGTACAAGTATGAAATATGCGAGGTGTACTTGTTTGTTATATGCCATCAGCAAAACTTGTGTAGGGACCTGGTGAAAACTTGTTTTGTCGCAGGGGTCATCGAAGGGCACTCGTCTGATTAGAAAATGGAAGGGGCATGGTTAGTGTTATAAATTTAGAACTTCTGATAATATAATGTTTGTATTACTTGTTTAGTAAAATTAGAACTTCTTTTTGCATAATGTCCCTGAACTTTTGGTATTTTCAAATTAAAAACTTCTAAATTACTTGCATAGCTATTTCATATAAAAAACTGCTTCTAGGTAAACTAACTACAATGTCAGTCTATATGTCCATGATCTATAAAAATAGGAATGTGTTATACCTGTTAAAATTATTGTAGGTTGCTTCCCATTGTTGCATGCCAAGAAGGTTCTGAATAGCCAAGCAAAAGATTCTTCACATTCATCCCTTACAAGGGCACACGCGAATATTGTTGACTGGAGATGATTGTTTACTCCTACGAATACTCCCAAAGGCATAAGGTACTGATTTGTCTTATAAGTGGTGTCAAATGTCATCGCATCGCGCCCTTGTAGCTTGCATTAGCCCAGAAGATGTTCTTTATGCGACCAAACTCATCAATTTGGAAGTCGAAGAAGAATTCATTATTTACTGCTTTCATCTCAGCAAAGAATCCCAACAGCTTCTTGACGTCATCGATGCTATCTTCCTTAGAGTTAAGAAGCTTCCTGCATATTTCAATAACACAAAAGGTTGTACACTATTCAGCAGCATGTTCTTTCTGAAGCTTTTTTAATGGTCATGAAATCACAAGCTGAAAAGATAGTGTGTATCATTTTTGTTGTTACCTGTTGATTAAATCGCGTCCGTGCAACGCCAAGAACCGACCGCCACCGAGGGATCCATATAGGATAGACATCATGGTATGGTGCTGAACATTCTGGAACTGGAGGAACTTAACATAATACAATATAGTGGGGTCAAATGACTTGTGGGAATGAAGAAACACAAGCATGGTATGGCTCTGTATTAGTTGGTGGTTGTGCTCAAAATTGATGTCGACAATGACTACTGTATCATCATGCTCATTCCCCTTTAATCGCAGCTTCACCTTGCATCCACATCGCTTTGTCGTCTTGTCCCGTTGACGCTCAGATTCAGAAACAGCGCTCATGTGCTCCCCTTCACGTGTGCAGTACAGGTATCTATTGAAACCACTCTTCTGTCCAATTCTTGTTCCAAAGCCAGCGTGCTTGGCGTATCTATTGTAGGACACTCTGCCTGCATCGAAGTCCTTGAACACCATCTCCGTCTTTGGTACAAGGTAATCTGGGAGGTCAGATTTCTGCAAAATAGATCCAAAATGTACATAAAGATGCCTAAGAAGTGAGTTCCATACAAAACAAACACACATAATTGTACTGCTATGAAAGTACTTTATTGTACTGCCATGTAACAATATTCTTGTACTGCTTTTTATGACACCTTCATGTGAAGAAAACCAGCACAAAAATTGTTTGTTTGGTTCCAATCAACTGCACAGTGCTTGCGTGACAAACGTGCCGACCGTGTGCCAATACAACACTGAGCAGATAGTTGGAACAACCAGTTTTGGGTGTGTTCCCGCACTATGTGTGGTTTTAATGATCCTTATTAGACAAAGAAAAACTATACATATGCAATCATTTATTACTTGTTCATAGTACTACTTTTCATTTTATATGAGTTACTACATATACAAGTAAAAAGGTACTGCTGTTCAACTACATTTGTACTGCTTTGTAAACAAGAGGTAGTTTGACTATGAAAATGTAGTAATAACATCTGTTTATTATACTCACATGGATATACTTTCGATTCTCCTCTGGAGTTATGAAGTCGTTAGGTTGTATCGGACAAGGAGGCGTAACCACTGATTTGTGCAGCAGCGGGTCACGTTTTGGGTGCACCGGCAATTTCTTTGACGTGTTGTTGCGCACTGGTTGTTGCTTTGAAGTCGATGAAGGTGGACGTGGAGGCAGCGTATGATCACCCACACCTGGCTGCTTACGACTCGGAGGATGCAAACCTGCTACTCCAGGAACAATTTTAGGGCGGCAATTTGTGGTGTTTCCAGCTGTGTGGCAAGCCGCAGGTACTTTATGCATGTTGAGCGTACTTGTATCAGCATACGCAGAATCCACATCCACATATGTTGGATGTAAAGCCCCAATCTCAGGAATTTTTGTTCGGCTACTCTACATGCCTGAAACCTCACGCACAATACGCTCAATACGTGGTGGCACTTGTGGCCCAACACATTTACTTGTATGGCCAGCTTTCGGCAATATTGATAATCCAGAGAAAATAAAACTGCTCGGAGGTTGCGGCGACGGCTCCATGCTGCTAGGATCAGGTGAATATCCAGTGACATAAAAATTTGACGGATCTTCGATTATGCACCACAGAGGCACTGCATTCATGACAAGTGGAGTAGCATCCAATGGCAAACCATATTTATCAGACTGAAAGTGGTCAGAAAATTGACGAGGAATTGCCAGATTTTCTCATGGCTGTACTGCTTCTGTACCTTAGATGTACTTCTTTGAAATCAAAATCTATACTTCTTTTTTTGATAACCATGAGCATGAATATAGTGACACAAAACAAGATTTGTAAATTTGTACTTCTTCTCACAGATATTGTTGTACCGCTTTAAAAAATGTAATAGGTATTCAGAATCCAAATTCCAAATGTATTAAGTGTAGTATTGTAGTATAGTTATTATAACAGAGTCGCAATTAGTAACGATATATAGCAACGAGTTGTAAACATTTTTCTTTTGATTGAGGACCTCACCTTAGTTTGAGCATAGGGATCGATGTTTTCATGTGTAACAACATGTGCAATTGCAGTTGAGTCAGCTGCTCGATTTGGCAAACGAGTCAAACTTTGCTTAAATCTTGGAGACATTCTCGTATTCTTCATTTCATTGGGAATTTTTCTTGACCAAGTAGGCACTTTTGCTGCACGGGGTGGCATGATGTCTCGCACTAAACGACAAAATGACAAACTAATTGTCAGAGCTCATCTAAATTGACACAAGGAAGTTTCTCGAAATCGATATTTATAGTTTTCACCTGTAGTGATTTTTTGTGTTGCTCTGCACTGCTGCTTCAAGATATTCTGTACTGCTACTCTTCACTACACAGAACCTTTTTGCACTTCCCTAAGCTTGCTAATTTCACAGCTCCAAGTAGCAGCTGCAAAAGATGAGTACCAAATTAGCATAAAGGACACCCTGTACTGCTACTTCAAACTACTCGGTACTTCTCTCAGTGTAATTATGGTACTGCCTCCCTATCAGGAATAATTCTCAGCAGGTACTTCCTCGCTCGCATGTTGTACTGCTCTATACTTCTACCTGAATATTGTATGTACTTCCCATTACTGCTACCTTTGTACTTCCCATAATTCTCCACTCAGCAGGTCAAAATTTCATTCAATCTCCTCGCCGCCCGCCGGAGTAAAAAGAATGACACAGAATGCTACGATGAAGATAAGTACACTTTTACCTGGCACCTCTCGCTGGAGAAGGAGCTCGTGCTTGTGCTCGACGTTGGAACCCGTAATAACCCCGCACCCGTAGAAGGTGCCTAACTGGGGCGTCGCCGCCGATCGAGATCTCGTCGATCTCGCGCCGCTCGCTGCTTTGTCCTCGTCGTCGGAGGGGAACCAGGGGCAGCCTCACCGGGGGAAGTAGGTTGTTAATCGGGGAGGGACGTGCGCGCGGCGGGCTGGGATGGCTCACCGGGGGAGGGAGAGGTGCGCGGCGGGGGTGGGATGGCTCGCCGGGGAAGGAGAGGTGCGCGCGGCGGGGTTGGGATGGTTCGCCTAGGAGGGAGAGGTGCGCGCGACGGGGGTGGGATGGTTTGCCGGGAGGGAGAGGACGAGATCAGGGGTGGGGAGGTGGCGGCGGGATCGCGGGATCTGTTTTTGGGATCCGGGCAGGTGTTGCCTGGTCGGGTCGGTCTCCGATTCAAACTACCTTATATATCAGTTGTAGAATAGACCCACCCTATATATATATATACCCCGCGTTATTCCACTAACACTTTAGAACTGCTCCATGGACCGAAACCAAACTGCAGACAAGGATTAAAAAACCACACACACCCCAACCCACCTTCTTCCCCCATGACTTCTACCCCACACGACCCAATCCCCCTGGCACCAAGCTTCCTCTTCCTGATCCCCACCTCCTACCTCCACCGGTGCTGCCCCGCCGCGCCTCCCTACGTGCCACCGCCACTTCCTAGTCGCCGGAGCTAGCACCGCGCACCACCGTGCCCAGGCACCCAGATCCGCCCCCTTGCCTTCCACCCCGACCCACGCACCTCCCTGTCGTGCTTCCGCTCCCTTCCTCATGGCCCGTAGCCTTCGTCCCTTCTCCTCTTCCCCCTCGCCGGCCATGGCGCGCCTCCCGACACACAAAAAGGGCCTCGTGCCCCCGACCACCTCCCATCCCGGAGCCGGTGCCGGCCACCCGATCCAAACACCCGCCAGATGCAGGCCGCCGCGACGCTGCACCGCTGGATCTGCCCATCTCAGACGGCGACCTCCAGCTCCCTTCTCCTCATCCACCCCCAGCGACGAGCTCGACGATGGCCTCCCTAACCGCCCCGTCGCCGGCCTTGCCTCGGGCTAGGACCCTTCTTCCTTCCCTTCTTCTTTCTTACATGCCCAGCCAGGGGTGAGGTCGCCGTGCTCCAAGTTGATGCAAGTCGCGCGTGCAGGATGAGAAGGGCCGGTGTACAGTTCGGTTGGATCTTGGTGCGCTCCACTCCCCATCGACCCTGCGTCTGTGCCATTCTAACCTGTTGCCAGATTCGGTCGCTGGTGTTCCAGCGGTTGGGAGCTGCTACTCCGATGGCTTGCGGGTGAGGAGTCGCACTGAAGGGGTCCCCCCCACCCGCCCCCGATATATGAGTAGCTCCAGCAGCTTTGTCGTGGAGATCGTTGACTCCGGCCAGCAGGGAAAGCAGTCTGCTACGCGACGAGGTGTACTGCATTGACGACGGCCCTTTCCCGACCTTCAAGCTGCTCTAAAACCAGAGTCAGCCATAAGAAAAAGAAGAGAACATCAATGTTCGTTTGAAGTTCATTTTGTTTTTTATGAGAAACACCGAGAGAAAAAGGGCACTGACTAGTGCATTTGACATGCATTTTGTAGTAAGAAAAATGGATGGTTATTTTGCATAAGCAAGCCTTTGCCTAGTGCAGTTCAGTTGGGTACTAGTCGTTGATTCTGCTATGTACTGGATGGTTGTGTACCTGTGTAAAAATAATGAATGGATATGTATGTTTTGAAGCTCACTTTGTTCTCTCATGAAATTTGCCATAAAACTCCTTCGTGGTTCACTTATCCGAAATAAAAACACCTTGGAAAGAAGCTCACTTCTCATTACATGTGGCTCACTTGCTCAATCCATGCGGTCCACTCGCCTGGTCTACGCACGTAAAAAATATTGAGTTTGGAAAAAGCTCAAGCGGTTCACTTTTGTTAGTGTCACGAACCGTTCACGGTAGTCTCGAGGTTCACTTTTTATAGTATTGTGGTTCACCAACACTCGACATGAAGTGCACTCCACCTTGTTTGGAAAAGTGAAAAAATTTACGTCCACAAAAAATAAATCATGTAGTGCACTTGCCCGTCCGATGAAGTGCGGGTTTTAGTCTAAAGAAGTGCACTCCACCTCGTTTGGTAAAATTTACGTCCCACAAAAACGAAATCATGCAGTGCACTTGTTTGTTCGATGAAGTGCAGTTTTTAGTTTAAAGAAGTGCGGTTTTCTGTCTGATGCAGTACATATGACGATTTTGGTGTTGTGAAAAAACAGAGTGTCCGCATTTTGTTAAAATCAAAGTTGCTCCTAAAACGTAAGGAATCGGAGAGAGTGTTCTATATGAAAAAGTTGCGCCTCATCGATATCTTTCCAACGACGTATAATTTGAATCATTTCGACCAACGGTTTGTCAAAATTTCGCGAAAAACAGCCGCTGCCTCTCGTCGCCAGCCGCACGATTTTTAAAATTAACTAAAAACTGTAAGGAATCTCAAAAACATTTTAACATATGAAAGTTGCGCCTCATTCGTAGCTTTCCAACAGCGTATCATACGCCTCATTTCAACAAACGGTTAGAAAACTGGAGTGAAAACAGTACTGAAAATTTGAAAAAAATTGAAAAACAGAATTTCGCGATTTAGTAAATTTGAAACTACTCTTAAACCGTAACGAATTCGAGAAAATAATAGATATGAAAAAGATGCACCTCGATGATATATTTCCATCGGTGTATCATGTGCTTCATTCCGACGAGCGGTTTAGAAGAAATTGTGAAAAAACGCTTGCTGCCACTCATGATGGGCTGCACCATTTTTGAAACTGCTCTTAAACAGTGAGGAATCTCGAAAAGTGTTCAACATGGCGAAGTCCATAGCTTTTCAACGGTATATTACACGTCTCATTCCGACAAACGGTTAAAAAATTAGAGCAAAGAAGGTACCGAAAATACACAGCGTGCAGTTTTTTGCGATGGGAAGTTTACTCGTGAGAGTACTGCAACACACTTGTTCAAATAATGACGTGCACTTGTGTTGAGTATGCAGTGCGGAAGTGTTATCAGAATAGTTATTCTGCTAATATTAGCAGAATAGACCGGCTAATATATATATATATATATATATATATATATATATATATATATATATATATATATATACGGAAGGGACCTAAGCGCTTGCTTTACTAGGACAAGACAGCGGTAGCGACATTTTCTCTCTGCTCACCGCTGGTCACAGATCCGGCCGGATCCCTTCGGCCGGTGTGTGTAGAGGAGTATTGCATCGTTCACGCGGTCATCGGCGACGAGGGACGATACATCTCCAACGTATCTATAATTTTTTATTGTTCCATGCTATTATATTATCTCTTTTGGTTGTTTAATTGGCTTTAATATGCTCTTTTATATTATTTTTGGGACTAACCTATTAACTGAAGGCCTAGTGCCAGTTTCTGTTTTTTTTTCCTATTTTAGAGTTTTGCAGAAAAGGAATACCAAACGGAGTCCAAACGGAATGAAACCTTCGCAATGATCTTTCTTCGATCGAAAGAAAACCAGAAGACTTGGAGATGAACTCGGAGACATAACAAGGAGGCCATCAGGCAGGAGGGTGGGCCCAGGGGGGTAGGCGCGCCCCCACCCTCGTGAGCCCCTCGTAGCTCCACCGACCTAGTTCTTTCGCCAATATATACTCTTATACCTTAAAACATCAGGGGGAGCCACAAAACCACTTTTCCACCGCCGCAACCTTCTGTACCCGTGAGATCCCATCTTGGGGCCTTTTCCGGCGTCCTGCCGGAGGGGGAATCGATCATGGAGGGCTTCTACATCAACACCATTACCTCTCCGATGAAGCGTGAGTAGTTTACCATAGACCTTCGGGTCCATAGTAATTAGCTAGATGGCTTCTTCTCTCTCTTTGATTCTCAATACAAAGTTCTCGTCGATGTTCGTTGAGATCTATTCGATGTAATATTCTTTTGCGGTGTGTTTGTGGAGATCCGATGAATTGTGGATTTATGATCAAGATTATCTATGAATATTATTTGGCTCTTCTCTAAATTCTTATATGCATGATTTGATATCTTAGCAAGTCTCTTCGAATTATTGGTTTAGTTTGGCCTACTAGATTGATCTTTCTTGCCATGGGAGAAGTACTTAGCTTTGGGTTCTATCTTGCGGTGTTCTTTCCCAGTGACAGTAGGGGTAGCAAGGCACATATTGTATTGTTGCCATCAAGGATAGAAAAGATGGGGTTTTCATCATACTGCTTGAGTTAATTCCTCTACATCATGTCAACTTATGAACCTAATACTCTAGATGCATGCTGGATAGCGGTGATAACCCACAAGTATAGGGGATCGCAACCGTTTTTGAGGGTAGAGTATTCAACCCAAATTTATTGATTCGACACAAGGGGAGCCAAAGAATATTGCCAAGTATTAGCAGTTGATTTGTCAATTCAACCACACCCGAAATACTTAATATTTGCAGCAAAGTATTTAGTAGCAACGTAGTATGGAAGTAATGGTAATAGTGGCAAAAGTAACAGTAGCAGTTTTGTAGCAATCATAACAAAGGCAACGGAAAAGTAACTATGCAAAGATCAATATGTGAAAAGCTCTTAGGCAATGGATCAATGATGGATAATTATGTCAGATGCAATTCATCATGCAACAGTTATAACTTTGGGTGACACATAACTAGCTCCAGTTCATCAATGTAATGTAGGCATGTATACCGAATATAGTCATACATGCTTATGGAAAAGAAGTTGCATGACATCTTTTGTCCTACCCTCCCGTGGCAGCGGGGTCCTATTGGAAACTAAGGGATATTAAGGACTCCTTTTAATAGAGTACCGAACCAAAGCATTAGCACTTAGTGAATACATGAAGTCCTCAAACTACAGTCATCACTGGGAGTGGTCCCGATTATTGTCACTTTGGGGGCAGGTGAGTATTGACTTGTAAGATAAGATCAAGAACTCACATATATTCATGAAAACATAATAGGTTCAGATATGAAATCATGGCACTCGGGCCCTAGTGAACAGCATTAAGCATGGCAAAGTCATAGGAACATCAATCTTAGAACATAATGGATACTAGGGATCACACCCTAACAAAACTAACTTGATTACATCGTAAATCTCATCCAACCCATCACTGTCCAGCAAGCCTACGATGGGATTACTCACGCACGGCGGTGAGCATCATGAAATTGGTGATGGAGGATGGTTGATGATGATGATGGCGACGGATTCCCCTCTCTGGAGCCCTGAACGGACTCTAGATCAGCCCTCCCGAGGAAGATTAGAGCTTGGCGGCGGCTCCATATTGAAAACGCGATGAATCCTTTTCTCTGATTTTTTTCTCCCCGAAAGTGAATATATGGAATTGGAGTTGATGTCGGTGGAGGTCCAAGGGTCCCACGAGGCAGGGGGCGTGCCCCAGGGGGGCGCGCCCTGCACCCTCATGGACAGGGTGTGGGCCCCCTCACGCTGATTCTTTCTCTGATATTTTTTATAAATTCCAAAACGTGTCTCCGAGGATTTTCAGGTCATTCTGAGAACTTTTATTTCTGCACAAAAATAACACCATAGCAGTTATACTGAAAACAACGTTAGTCCGGGTTAGTTCCATTCAAATCATGCAAGTTAGAGTCCAAAACAAGGGCAAAAGTGTTTGGAAAAGTAGATACATTGGAGACGTATCAACTCCCCCAAGATTAAACCTTTGCTTGTCCTCAAGCAATTCAGTTGACAAACTGAAAGTGATAAAGCAAAACTTTTACAAACTCTGTTTGATCTTGTTGTTGCAAATATGTAAAGCCATCATTCAAGCTTTCAGCAAAGATTATGAACTAACCATATTCACAATAACATTTAGGTCTCATGTTTACTCATATCAATGGCATAATCAACTAGCAAGCAATAATAATAAATCTCAGATGACAACACTTTCTCAAAACAATCATAATATAATATCAAGATGGTATCTTGCTAGCCCTTTCTGAGACTGCAAAACATAAATGGAGAGCACCCTTGAAGATCAAGGACTGACTAGACATTGTAATTCATGGCAAAAGAGATCCAGTCACAGTCATACTCAATGTAAATTAATAGCAATGCATGCAAATGACAGCGGTGCTCTCCAACTGGTGTTTTTTTAATAAGAGGATGATGACTCAACATAAAAGTAAATAGATAGGCCCTTCACAGAGGGAAGTAGGGATTTGCAGAGGTGCGAGAGCTCGAGTTTTGAAATAGAGATAAATAATAGTTTGAGTGACATACTTTCATTGTCATCATAACAACCAAGAGATCTCGATATCTTCCATGCTACATACATTATAGCCAGTTCCCAAACAGAATGGTAAAGTTTATACTCCCCCACCACCAACGAACATCAATCCATGGCTGGTCCGAAACAACGGGTGCCGTCCAACTAACAACAATCCTGGGGGAGTTTTGTTTGCAATTATTTTGATTTGATTTGAGCATGGGAATGGGCATCCCGGTTACTGGCCATTTTCTCGTGAATGATGAGTGGAGTCCACTCATCGTGAGAATGACCCACCTAGCATGGAAGATATAGACAACCCTAATTGATACATGAGCTATCCGAGCATACAAAACATGATTTCATTTGAAGGTTTAGAGTTTGGCCCATACAAATTTACTTGGAACGGCAGGTAAATACCGCATATAGGAAGGTATGGTGGACTAATATGGAATAACTTTGGGGGTTTATAGAAGTGGATGCACAAGCGATATTCCCGCTTAGTACAAGTGAAGGCTAGAAAGAGACTGGGAAGCGACCAACTAGAGAGTGACCACAGTCATGAACATGCATTAAGATTAACCAACAATGAATGCAAGCATGAGTAGGATATAAATCACCATGAACATAAATATCATGGAGGCTATGTTGATTTTGTTTCAACTACATGCATGAACATGTGCCAAGTCAAGCCACTCGACTCATTCAAAGGAGGATACCACCCTATCATACCACATCACAACCGTTTTAATAGCATGTTGGCACGCAAGGTAAACCATTATAAACTCCTAGCTAATTAAGCATGGCATGAGAAACTATAATCTCTAATTGTCATTGCAAACATGTTTCATCCATAATAGGCTGAATCAGGAACGATGGACTAATCATATGTACAAAAACAAGATAGGTCGAGTTCATACCAGCTTCTCTCATCTCAATCATTTCATCATATATCGTCATTATTGCCTTTCACTCGCACGACCAAACAGTGTGAATAATCATAATAGTGCACATGCATTGGACTAAGCTGGAATCTTCAAGCATTTAATTCAAAGGAGAAGACAAGGTAATATGGGCTCTTGGTTAGATCAACAATAATGCATATGAGAGCCACTCAATATTTTCATCGTGGTCTTCTCCTCTCGACCCCCAAAGAAAAGAAAAGTAATAAAACTATTTACACGGGAACAACTCCCAACAAGCAAAATAAGAACGGGAAATCTTTTTGGGTTTTCTTTTAATTACTACTACTACAAGCATGGAAAGTAAACTAGCTAAAAGCTACAACTATTTTTTTTGGTTTTTCTTAAAGTTTTTCAAACACACAAGAAGAAAGCAAGAAAATAAAATAAACTAGCATGGATGGTACAATGAAAAAGTATGAGAACCGACAACTAGAATGAGTGTGTGAACATGAATGTAATGTCGGTGAGAAATATGTACTCCCCCAAGCTTAGGCTTTTGGCCTAAGTTGGTCTATGCCCACGGCTGGCCTGGAGGATATCCAAAGTCGTAGTCGGGGATGTACTGAGATACATCAGCTACTGCCTGGAGAGCTGCTGCTTGGAGGCGAGCTGCCTCCGTTCTCCTCTCATATTCATTTGCCTCCTCCCTGGTTATAAAATATCTCCTTTTTGCCTGAAAGTTAAAGAATGTAGGAGTAGGGAGAGTAACATGGATAGTATGCCGCCTGTCAAAGATTAGTCGGTACTGGAGGAATTGTTCGTTCCTCGCAAGAAACTGATGGCGAACCATAGCAATATAATCTAGATAAGCAGGTGGCAACTCAATATCATTTCCATTTATGGGTACACCAAGATAGTTGGCTACACGAGTTGCATAAATTCCACCAAACAAATCTCCACTATTACCATTAATGTGTAACCTCCGTGCAACAATGGCCCCCAAGTTATATTGTTTAACACCTAGTACCGCACTCTTGAGGACACTAAGATCTGGAACGCGCATGTGACAAACCTCATCTTTACCCTTAATGCATCTACCTATGAAGAGAGAAAAATAATGTATGGTAGGGAAATGAATGCTCCCCATGGTAGCTTGTGCGATATCTCTAGTTTCTCCCACAGTGATGCTAGCAAGAAAGTCTTTATATTCAGATTTGTGAGGTTCACTAACATTGCCCCACTGCGGGATTTTACAAGCAGTATTAAAATCTTCTAGGTCCATGGTATATTATTTATCATATATATCAAATAAAACAGTCTGAGTATTGCGCATGGATGAAAATTTAAACCTCCTCACAAAGGAATCAGTGAGGTAGTAGTACTGTCGGCACTTATGTGACACGAATTCCTCAAGATCAGAATTACGTAAAAATGGATGAAATTCATCCTTGAAACCTGCTTGGGCCAGAAACTCTTCCGACGGCCATTTATAAGGCCGCACTTGAGCTTCCCTCAGTGGTTCATCGTCCGGCTCACGTATTGCAAGCCTTGGTTCTTGCTTCCTTGAAGAACCACCTTGGTACATTTTTCTAAACATTTTTCTTCCTCTGAAAAATTTCTGAAATTTTTAGTGACTCAAAATAAAAGTGAACCAAACTCAAAAATATTGATAGCAACTACTCCCACAAGTGCCTAGAGGCTATATCATGCATTAAAACTACTTTGGACCATATAAATTTGACATGCAAGCTCAAGAACAAGGTCACCTCAGCAACAAATTTTTTTCAATAAATAAAGCACTAGAACAAAAACTAATTGGACCATTGGAGGAGTCACATACCGAAGAACAATCCCCCAAAGCAGTTTTGTGAATGGAGCTTTGAGTGAGGAGATCAAAAATGGCAGCAAAACGAGCTAGAACACGGGTTTGAGATATGGGATGATTTTTTCTGGAGGAAGACGAAGTGATTGGGTGCTGAAATAAGTGGAGGGGAGCCACATGGGGCCCACAAGGTAGGGTGGCGCACCCCAGGGGGCACGCCTTGTGCCCTTGTGCCCAAATGGTGGGTCCCCACTAGTGTGTTCTGAGTGCCAGAAATTCTTACATATTCTACAAAAAATCATACTCCATTTTCAGGGCATTTGGAGAACTTTTATTTTTTTGGGTATGTTTTATTGCATAAATAATTCAGAAAATAGACAAAAACTACTATTTTTACTTTATTTAATCTAAATAACAGAAAGTAAAAGGAGGGTACAGAGAGTCATGCTTTCTAACTTCATCCCTCTCATGCTCATCAAAAGGAATCCACTAACAAGGTTGATCAAGTCTTGTTAACAAACTTCTTCCGAATAACATGAAACCGGAGAATTTTCGAACAACACTAGGTTACCTCAATGGGGATATGCATGTCCCCAACAATAAGAATATCATATTTTTTTTTGACAGTAGGAAGAGGGGATTCAAAACCTCCAATAGTAATCGTTGAAATTTTTCCAATAGAATTGATACTATGAACTTGAGGTTGTTTCTTCGGAAAGTGTACCATATGCTCATTGCCATTAACATGAAAAGTGACATTTCCTTTGTTGCAATCAATAATAGCCCCTGCAGTATTCAAAAAGGGTCTACCAGGATGATGGACATAGTGTCGTCCTTGGGAATATGAAGAATAACAAAGTCCGTTAAAATAGTAATGTTTGCAAGCACAACAGGCACATCCTCACAAATACCGACGGGTATAGCGGTTGATTTATCGGCCATTTACAAAGATATTTCAGTAGATGTCAACTTATTCAAATCAAGTCTACGATATAAAGAGAGAGGCATAACACTAACACCGGCTCCAAGATCACATAAAGCAGTTTTAACATTGTTTCTTTTCATGGAGCATGGTATAGTTGGTACTCCTGGATCTCCTAGTTTCTTTGGTATTCCACCCTTAGAAGTATAATTAGCAAGCATGATGGAAATTTCAGCTTCCGGTATCTTTATTTTTATTTGTAACAATATATTTCATATACTTAGCATAGGGATTCATTTTAAGCATATCGGTCAAGCGCTTATGCAAAAAGATAGGTGTAATCATTTCAGCAAAGTGCTCAAAATCCTCATGATCCTTTTTCTTGGATGGCTTAGGAGGAAAGGGCATGGGTTTTTGAACCCATGGTTCTCTTTCTTTACCGTTCTTCCTAGCAACGAAGTCTCTCTTATCATAATGTTGATTCTTTGATTGTGGGTTATCAAGATCAATAGCAGGTTCAATTTCTACATCATTGTTATTACTAGTTTGAACAACAACATGAACATCATCATTAACATATCACTAGGTTCATGTTCATTACCAGATTTGTTTTAGTATCATAAATAGAAATATCATTGCGATTCTCAGGTGTGTCAACGATAGGTTCACTAGAAGCATGCAAAGTCCTAGCATTTTTCTTTTTCTTTTTCTTAGAAGGACTAGGTGCATCAATATTAGTTCTCTGGGAATCTTGCTCAACTCTCTTAGGATGGCGCTCAGGATACAAATGTTCCTGGGTCATTCTACCACCTCTAGTCATGACTCTGACAACATTATCATTGTTCTTATTATTTAATTCATTAAGCAAATCATCTTCTGCTTTAGGTAGTTGTTCTACCTGAGTGGTAACCATGGATGCATGTTTACTAATAAGCTTAAGGTCACCTTTAACTCTAGACATATAATCACTCAAGTGTTCAACCATATAAGCATTGCGTTTCAATTGTCTACCAACATAAGCATTGAGGTTTTCTTGTTTAACAACAAAATTATCAAACTCATCCGAGCATTGACTAGCAGACTTATTACGACGGATAGCACCTTCATCAAATCTATAGAGAGAATTTACCTTTACTACCTGTGTCGGGTTATCAAGGCCATGTATTCACTACAAAAAAATTACACTTCCGTGATGATACGTGTTTGTCATAGTAGGTCGCATTTTCTGTCATGCATGTACATACATGACGATTTTATGACAGAATCAATATAGTCATACCTGTGCTATCATAGAAGTGTTCCATGACATTACCAAAATTATCATCACGGAAGTGTCCACTTCCATGACGATAAATCGCGCATCACAGAAGTGCTTTCGTCAAGGGTGACCGACATGTGGCATCCACCGTAACGGAACGCCGTTAAGCTATCGGGTCCGGTTTTGGATCCGATAACCCGTTAACAGCCCAGACCAATGGGAAATTTCCACGTGTAAAATTCTGATTGGCCGGAGGAAACACGTGTTAGCTTGTCAGTGGGCCAGATGTTGCCCGTCAATTGGAAGAGACATGCCTATGATACATCAACACATGGAACGGCCCAACAGAGGCCCATATAGGTTAAAAAGGCCGACCCAGTCAAAGGGTCGCAATACTTACTCAGGTACTAGTGGGCCAGCCCAATAACGGCATGTTTAATAAAGTCCCATTTATGGCCCGAAGCCAGATCTGGCCCGTTAATTGTTCAATGAATATTTGGGCCCACTTATAGCCTAGTGACTTTCGGCCTATTAGCGAACCGATGTAGACATGGGCCCATTTCAGCCCGGTGTGACTTTCGGCCTGTGAATGGCCCGTGCTGCCCATGGGCCATATATGGTCCGGCGGGATATCGGGCCCACTAACGGCCCGTGATAAAGGTGGCAACAGTTCAGCCCAACGTGACTTTGGGCCTGTTAAAGGCATGTCGTATAATTCGGCCCGTTGATTCCTGTACTAGGCTTTCGACCTCTTAAAGGCCCATGATATTAGTGGGCCAACTAAGGCCTGAGATATGTTTCGGCCTGGTAATGGCCCGTCATATAACTGGCCCCAAAAAGGCCTGGTCTACATTTCAGCCTACTGAAGGCCCGTGACGACTAGTGAAAATTGAGGCCCAACATGCATTTTGGCCTACTAAAGGCCCATGGTTTCATCTGGGCCGTAACGGGCTAGTAGAATATTCATCCTGTTAATGGCCCAACGCTACCTGGGCCAAACTAAGCTCTGGGTCCACGGAAGGCCCAACTAAAATATAGGCCGAAGTAAGTTGTGGGCCTGGCACAGAGTGTGAAGGCCCCAATCATTTGGGCCCAAGAAAGATGGAGGCCGACCCAATTGTGGCCCGCTAAAAACCAGGCCTGTTAGAGGCGAATGTTTCGGCCCGGTCGAGTACATCAGATTTTTTTCAGATAGCGAATGATGGTAGTAACTAGTAGGAATTAAGAACAAACCTACTCTATAGAATAAAGAAATTATGGCATAGTAACTAAGAATGAACCTACACTATACAATGAAGGATTTATGGTATATTACATCCACTGGGCATCGAAGTTTGCCACTAGTGATCATAAAGCGCAACGAAGAAGCAGATTACAAAAATTGGACACCGTTGCAGCGTAACAAAATAATACTGAACCGAGACCACTTCCAAGACAGTTCAAAATGTTAGCCTTGCACGGGAACTGCTGCGCAAGCTGCTGAGCAAGGTCGTGAGACCGGCCTAGCATGTCGGTCATAGCTTCCAAGTGTAGCTATTTAGCAATGAGGTTCTCATTGGTGTTCTCCGCAATCTTTCTTAGAGATAGGACTTCAAGTCGAAGTTGAGTTGCAGAATGCCTTTCTGCTAGAAAGTTGGACTGAAGAAATCGAACTGATTCAGACAACGAATTCTATGAGCTCATCTAACTGCTAGTCTCACGTAACTTGAACACTTCATAAAAAGACAATACTTTGGGGTTGTCTCGCTATCTTCAAGATGTTTTGCCTTCTTTGCTACAATATATGTTGGCTTTGTCTCACAGCCTTCAGCAGACTTGTGCATGCCATCAGGCATATCACCCTGAAACAAGTAGAGAGATGACAAGTTTTGCACGTGTATAAACAAAGATGATAACTGTTCTGTCAATTCCATCCAATTTCATATTAGAAAATAAAGAGTAAGTTCAAAATATCAATAGCATAATTTGGCATTGTTCATAATGCAGGGAGCTTCACCACACTACTGGATTACCATGTCAACATAACAAGCATAGATGAAGGGCAAACACAATCATTGTATCTATTTTGGTTAATGTGGATGGCATGTTGTTCATATCATTATCCACATCAGTAAGATAAAAACAGGAGATGACAAGGTGCAAATGTGGGCTGCTTCACCACACACTGGATTATAGATCCACAAAAACAAGCATCCATATAGGGAGTATTGAGTAATGTGCATGGTATGAATAAGGAATTTGGTTTTACAAGTAAAACTTAGAACTCACGGTTCTTGTGAAGATACATTTTGATAGAAACAACAAACTAAACAGCAGTAAACAATAGGGAGTATGAGCAAATTAAACAACTGTTGAGGATAAAGGCTTTAGAAGTACTGACTTACATTAACAGTTAACACTGGCTTTATAATGCCCTTCTCCATGTCAAGGGAAGGATAACTCAAGAATTTCAGCACATAATCTTCTTCATAAGCATTGCATGTATTCTACATTTTGTAGAGAGTAATTATAGATATGATAATACTGGAAGAGATATAGGATAATGAAGATAAGATGCAGATCGATGCTACATAATCAACTACCAATCCCTGGAAGTACAAGCGTTACATGACAAAATGTACTGACAAGAGCAATGGGCTACACTTCTGCACTGTCATTGTCTGTGTATTCTAGTTTTTGGTAAGATTAAATATAGATTTGATCTTTTTTAGTAAATGGTGGGCGAGGGAGATAACATGTAGAATGCTACACAATGAACCAATCCCTCTTCCCATAATACAATAATGTTTTGAACACTAGTGTACTGTACAAAACATTCTTATATTATGGGACAGAGGGAGTAGCTGTTAATGTAAGTACAGTGATAGACGACATTCAGTCCTTACAAGAGGACTGCAGAGCTAAACCTCTTCAAAAACATTGGGTTGATTCTAAATTTATGTAAGAGTCCATATGTATCTTATATTGTCCACCAAACGGACAATAACGAGGCTAACATGTGCAGTGATGGTACATAATCAAACAGCTATGAAAGTAAGTATGATCATACAGGGCAAGAGGTACTCACAAGAGCAATGCAGTGTGTAGTATAGTTGCGAGATTCGGTGGTCCCTTGAGAATGAATGTTCTTCTGCTAACAGTTTTCGTACAAGTGAGACGTTAAGGCAAATGCGGAAATGTAGTTCAAATTGTGATGTGATACCATAGACAGTACCTTACGCTGCAGAGGAGACCAATGTGTAACAATATTATTCCAGTCACCGTCGGATAAATGTAGGCCCGAAGAGTTTACAGAAATTTTGTTTAGAGGCTTGCCATCGAAGTGCGCTTGCCTCAGGTAGGAACGATACTTCATCAACGAGTGCTTGAAAAGCGCAACCAACCCTTGCTCGTCTTCACAATCCAGTTTGGTCCTGGCCTATTTAAAAGAATGAAATCTTGTGTCTTCTGTCAGCAGAAACATATGTAGTAATGACTGAGGGAGTCCTGGATTAGGGGGTATCCGGACAGCCGAACTATGTACTTTGTCCGGACTGATGGACTATGAAGATACAAGATAGAAGACTTCGTCCCGTGTCCGGATGGGACTCTCCTTGGCGTGGAAGGCAAGCTTGGCGATTTGGATGTAGATCTCCTCCTCTATAAACCGACCCTGTGTAACCCTAGACCCCTCCGGTGTCTATATAAACCGGAGTGTTTAGTCCGTAGGACTCACGATCATCATTACCATCAACAATCATACCATAGGCTAGCTTCTAGGGTTTAGCCTCTCTGATCTCGTGGTAGATCAACTCTTGTAATACTCAAATCATCAAGATCAATCAAGCAGGAAGTAGGGTATTACCTCCATCGAGAGGGCCTGGACCTGGGTAAACATCGTGTCCTCAGTCTCCTGTTACCATTAGCCTTAGACGCACAGTTCGGGACCCCATACCCGAGAATCGCCGGTTTTGACACCAATATTGGTGCTTTCATTGAGAGTTCCTCTGTGTCGTTGCTACAAGGCTAGATGGCTCCCCCATCCTTCAATCACGCTGTCCTGGGTGAGACTTTTCTCCCCGGACAGATCTTCATGTTCGGCGGCTTCGCACTGTGGGCCAATTTGCTTGGCCATCTGGAGCAGATCGATAGCTACGCCCCAGGCCACCAGGTCAGGTTTGGAAACCTAAATTACACCGCCGACACCTGCGGAGACTTGATCTTCGACGGATACGGGACTATGTCAGGAGCACCAAACAACCACGATGTGCACGACCTAGATCGGTAGTTGGACAGTATTCGGAACCTCGCACCTGCTACCGCTCCAGACTTCGCTCCAGAGTGGGTCGTGCCTTCCGAGGACGGGTGGATGGACCCCGCCCCGGAGCCCGCACACTCCTCGGCGTTGGAGCCAGACACACACTCCTCTCCTAAAGGGATCTGTGTCTCCAAACCCCCGGACTCATCTATGGCGTTGCGTTCTGGACCACGCGCACTCGTGCACATCGAATCTGACTGGGCTCCAGTCATGGAGTTCACCGCCGCGGATATCTTTCAGCACTCACCCTTCGAAGACATGCTGGATTCACTAAAGTCTCTCTCTCTGTCAGAAGACTCCCAGCCGAACTATGTCTGGCCCTTGTGGGATACGGAGGACAAAGAAAATCACGACCCACCCACCACCCACTTTATAGCCACTGTCGATGACCTAACAGACATGCTTGACATCGACCCCAATAACATCGACGGTATGGACGTTGATGCAGGGGAAGATCTAGAACCACCGCCCACGGGATGCTAGACTGCCACTTCATCATACGACATCTACATGGTGGATACCCCCAAAGAAGACAATGTTGACAAAAAGGACACAATGGAGGATAAACCCACCGGGAAAAAGCAAAAACGACGGTGTAGGCGCCGCCTTAGGTCCAGTCACAGTAAAAATAGCGATAGAAACCAAAAACAGGATGACACTCCGGTTGATTTCAAAGGCAACAACGACCATAGGGACCCAGCGATAAAGCAGGATTAACCAGGTCATGCCGAACACAGCCCGGAGCAGACGCCCGATCACAATTCAGAGGGCCAAACTCATCATGCTACCTCCAAAGAAGATAACAGTCTGGTTGACGATGCATTCATCATCCCGGAAGAACAGTCAAAACAAGACAAGCTCCGCAAAAAACTCCTGGCCACAGCGCGGAGCCTGAAGAAGTAGAAGCAAAGGCTTAAAGACGTGCAGGATACGCTCAACCGACGATGGAATAAGGTGCTGGACACCGAAGGAAAACATGGCGATAATTGCCACACAAAGAGGTACCCAAAGCGCAAACTTCTACCCGAATTCGACAATGAAGCCGCAGCACCCGTTCGGCCCAAAAACAATACGACTACTCAGCCAGATCAGCCAACTCATGGCCACGATAGAGCAGCCACTGATACCGTACATGATTTACGAGAGGCCAGTGCAGCCAAGTCCATCTATGGGTCCAGAGGACAAGCTCCGACGTGGGACCATGGTCACCACAACGATCATGCTGATCGAATACCAGTCCAGAATCAACATCAGGAGCAACAACAGCCGGGAGCAGGCCGCAACACAGCCAGATACAGAGGGGCTCTGCACCCCCTGTGCTTCATAGATGAGGTGCTAGATCATGAATTTCCATATGGATTCAAACCCGTGAATATAGAGTCATACGACGGAACAACGGACCCCGGGGTCTGGATGGATGATTTTATCCTTCACATACACATGGCTCGTGGGGACGACCTCCACGCCATCAAATACCTCCCCCTCAAGTTAAGAGGACCAGCTCGTCATTGGCTGAAAAGCCTCCCCGAAAATTCAATTGGAAGTTGGGAGGAACTCAAGGATGCTTTCAGGGCCAAGTTCCAGGGGACATACGTCCGGCCTCTAGATGCTGACGATTTAAGTCACATAATACAACGGCCCGGAGAGTCAGCCCGCAAGCTTTGGAATAGATTCCTCACTAAGAAGAATCAAATTGTCGACTGTCCGGACGCCGAAACCTTAGCGGCCTTCAAACACAGTATCCGAGACGAGTGGCTTTCCAGACACCTCGGCCAAGAAAAGCCAAGAATGATGGCAGTCTTAACAAGCCTCATGACCCGATTTTGTGCAGGCGAGGACAGCTGGTTGGCCCGTAAAGGAACCAGCGACCCAGGCACATCAGAAATCCGAGACGGCAACGGGAAGCCACGGCACACCAAGAGCAAACATTGGCATAATGACAGTCCGGACAGCATAGCGATTAACGCCGGATTCAGGGGCCCTAGACCTGGTCAAGGGAAAAAGCCAGTTAACAGCAACAAAGAGGAACCATCCGGGCTGAACAAAGTCCTGGACAGATTGTGCCAAATCCATGGCACTTCCGACGAACCTGCAAATCATACCCACAGAGAATGTTGGGTTTTCAAGCAGGCCGGCAAGTTAAACACCGAACGTAAGGGAAGGGAAACACCAAGCGAAGACGAGGATGAGCCTCACAAGCCGAACACTAGGGGCCAGAAACAATTCCAACCGGAAGTCAAAACGGTAAACATGGTACACGCAACTCACACAGAGTTCGTAACCCCCCAATTTGATCCCTGGGCAACATGGCCGATCACTTTTGATCACAGGGACTACCCGCCTAGTATCCGGCACGGAGAATCGGCTGCCTTGGTGCTCGACCCAATAGTTGATGGATACCATCTTACTCGCGTCCTAATGGACGGCGGTAGTAGTCTTAATTTGATATATCAAGACACCATCCGCAGGATGGGGATACACCCATCTAGGGTAAATCCAAATAACGCCACCTTCAATGGAGTAATTCCAGGCGTCGTGGCCCATTGCTAGGGCTCCCTCGTGTTAGAAGTAACATTCGGTTCTCCCGACAATTTCAGACGCGAGAACTTACTCTTCAGAATCACTCCCTTCAGCAGCGACTATCATGCATTTCTTGGAAGACCGGCCTTCGCTTGCTTTAACGCAATACCAAACTACGCTTGCCTTAAACTCAAAATGCCCGGTCCACGCGGCATCATCACGGTTAGTGGAAACACAGAGAAGTATGCGGTAGTTCCTGCTGCCGGACTCTAGGCGGCCTCTCCCATCGAAACGCATGACCGATCATCAAGACCATGGACACGGTTAGACGAGTCCAATACACTATTCTTCACAATGGCTCGGATAAACATGAGCTAGGGGCTGCACATGTGTCCCCACAAATAATACGAGGGGCTGAGAACATGTAACACAATCCCACAGTTCGGCTTGCCTCGTTAACAGGCCGGATCTTGAACATTTCTCGAGCATAACTAACTTTTCGCATGTTTTATTTTTCTTTCATTCTCACAGACACTACCAGTGCGACACCCTTCCAGGATATGGCACAACAGAGACACATGCGCAGACGTGCAGCAGGGCCCCGCCCACAGGTTTCTCTTTAGATTAAGCCCCTGTGTAAACCTTCTTTACTGTCTCTTGTTGCTCAACGTCCCTTGGGTATTTCATACACTTGTACGCCACACTAGCATTTTTGGCTTTTTGCCATGACAGATAAGTGCGCGTAACTGGAACCACAGGGTCAAGGGCGTTATTCAGCCCAATATATGTTATAAAGTCCGAATACCTTCGGGAGTGTTCGGCGTCACGAGTTTGGCCTTATATGCATCAGCTTCGAATAATGTCTTTGGTCAAATGTTAGGTTAGCCCGGCTCCTGGGTTTGCTGCCTTACGTTCCGTTCTATCGGCTAAGCCGGCCAAAGGAGAACTACTGCGATTGTGCCTTGGTTATTCCGGATGAGCACCTCAGTAGAGAAGGCCGAAAACTGACTGTCATGATATAGCGACAGACTGATCAACCACTCGAGGACTCATCAAAATCTATTGGATTCCTACGCATTAGCGAAGGACCGGTCTGCCGGTCAAGTAGGCGCAACGTATCCGGATGCATGCGGAAGTACCAGGGGCTATATAGTAGCCCCACCTCTCAACTCCTACGGCTAAGCGAAAGTGTTACAACTATATAGTCCGGTCGCCTGGTTTGACGTGCGATCACCTCCTTAATGGACCAAGACGTTGGATCAAGTGTGTTCACGCATATTTTCTCGAACACCCCCGCATTATGTGCATGGGGGCTAAAGCCAACGACTGCTAACTTTCACGATTATATGCATATATAAATAGCCGCACAGGAGACACTATAATACTTTCAGGAAAAAGTATACAAAAAAAATCAGCCTCCATAATTAAACACATAGTTGTTTACAATTTCATCACTCAAACATGACATTCTTGGAGCACTGGGCCTCTATTCTACGAGCACCTTCTATAACCTGCTCAAAATAGTGCTCGGCTGGGTCTTGGCTTCCTACCAGACCCCGGGTTGCAATACGAGTGGCCTCCATATCTGCCCAATATGTTTTCACACGGGCAAAAGCCATCCGCGCACCCTCTATGCACGCCGATCTCTTCATGGCATCAATCTGTGCTCTGGCGCCAAATAATCGTTGCACCAGACCAAAGTAATTGTCCGGCTTCAGCTCCTTTGGCCACAGATGGTCTATTACAGACCTCATTGCAAGGCCAGGCAGCCTATGGAGCTTGGCTATGGCGGCCATTTTTTCACTCAAGGGCAGGGAGCACGCTGGAGCATTAAATTGCGACCAGAACAGCCTCTCCATTTTGTTATCCTCATGATCCTTGAATAGCTTGGTCGCATCAGCCGCACTCTTCGCCAAGTCCTCATACTCATCTGTGGCGTTCGATAGCTTATCCAATGGAGCATACTTTGGATCTAAAAACTTCATCCACAACACATAAGGACTTCCGGCCGCGATTTCTCTAGCTTGTCGAAGTTCCTCTCATGCGTCTCTAATCTGAGAGCGCATCTCTTTAGCCAAATCCATCGCCTTCTTCAGGTCAGTCGCCTTTGTTTGATTCTCCTTTTCGAGAAGCTCATACCGGCCGGCGGCATCCCTCAGCTCCACAGCCATCTTGGCTATCTTCTCCTTGCTTCGGAGATGAGCGGCCTATTCGGCCTTTAATTCTTCGGCTTCCTTTAGAGCAGCCGCATTGCTAATCCGAGCTTGTTCCTTGGCTAGAGCAAGCTCCGCCCTCAGGGCTTCAACGGCAGCAGCTTCGCCTGCAACTACATAATATCACATTAATATTTCAACCTTCTTTCAAAAATATATGTGGATATAGGAAAGCATACTCTACGACTCCTCGAATTGCTTGTTCACAAGCGTGACGTCGGCCTCCACAACGTTAATCTGCCGCCTTAATTCGGCGCACTCAGCGGCCTGGTCTAGTGCCGAACCCTTAGTGATCTACACATCAATACAAGTGCGATCATTATCTGGGAGTTTGATCCTTCGGTTGCCGCCATGGGCTGGCATCCACAGTCTTAGGGGCTACTACCTATACAGAGCGCATGTATCGCGTGCGGCTCAACTAAAAAATGCGGCTTACCTCAAAGCCTTTGAGCAGGCCCCTATAAGCTTCGTTTAAACCATTTGTGGTGGAGGAGATTTTCTCCAACACCGTACCCATTAGGGTACGATGATCCTTCAAGAGATCAGCTGACTACAGGAGGCCTATCAGCGTGTTCGGCCGGACACCGGACTCTCCTGGACCCTTTCTACTGTCCGCCACGGGAGCTGAACACGCTGGGCTCGGGGCGGCCGAAGTGTTAGCTTCTGGCCCCATTGGATTCGGACTCTTCCGTGATGATACCTCAGGGTCGCCTGCCTCACGGGGCGGGGAGGCAGGTGGGGTTTCACTCTCCATCATCTCCGGAAGAAGATCCCCGAAGACGAACCCTGTTGAGATGAACTGCTGGCTGGGCTACAAAAAACAGGTCCAGGATATTACTCTCAGAGGAAAAAACAACAAGATCCTGGCTTAATTAAACTTACAGCTCGGTGGAGGGCTGGCCCGTTTGCGGGCACTATGCGGTGAGGACGCCCTTCGGGGCAGGACCCTGTGGCGAAGTTCTTTTCCCTTGTTTAGGCACCCCAGTCTCCAAATCTTCGGAGGCGGCCCTCTTCTTCCCGCGCGGGGAGGAAACCTCAGAATCGCCTCCCCGATTCTCCTCCTCCGTGGAGGCACTGATTCCCCCGGTTCGGATGCACAATGTGTGAGGCCCACTCTTGGCCTCCCCGCTCTCCCCTTCAGCTCTCTCTGGTGGCACCCGACTTAGTATCCGTTCAAGGATCCTGGCCATTGTCGGACCAGGCGAACCTTCGGGAAGAGGGGTCAGACACCTGATCCTCTCCGCCTTACTAAGCCAATCCTAGTTGCGGACAGTGTTTAGATCAATGCTATGACAAATATAAGCAAGGTGTTCGGTTATAGGGTTACCTACTTGGGTATCGAGGCGATTGCAGCTCAGGGCCGTGTCCTCGGTGGTGTCCGGACACTTTATTCGTGGTCCGAAGAACAACTTATACATCCCTTCGGCTGTCACGCCGAGGAAGTGCTGAATGGTCCGCAGACCTTCTGGATTGAATTCCCACATCCGGAGAGGCCGGCGTTTGCACGGCAGGATCCGCCGGACTAGCATTACTTGGATTATCTTAACGAGACTAATGTCCCTCTCGAGGAGCTCCCGAATGTGGCTTTGTAGCATCGGTACGTCGTTCGCAGGCCCCCAGTTTAGTCCCACATTGGTCCACGATGCTAGTTGAGGTGGAGGCCCCGAGCGGAAGGCAGGCGCGGCCGCCCACTTTGAGCCTCGGGGAGCGGTGACATAGAACCACCTCCGTTGCCATAAATCAGATACCTCCGGGAAGGATCCTTCGGGCCACGGGGCATCAGCGTTCCTACTTATTATGGCGCCTCAGCACTCTGCGTGTCGCTCCTCAATTATCTTCGGCTTCACATTGAAAGTCTTGAGCCATAAGCCGAAGTGGGGGGCAATGTGAAGGAAGGTTTCACACACAACGATGAATGACGAGATGTGGAGGACGGAATCCGGAGCTAGATCATGGAAATCTAGCCCGTAGTAGTGCATGAGCCCCCTCACGAAGGGATCAAGAGTAAGACCTAAGCCCCGGAGGAAGTGGGAGACAAATACGACGCTCTCGTTAGTCTCGGGGATGGGGATAACCTGTTCAGGAGCAGGAAGCCTGTGCTTGACATCGGCGGTCAAACACCCAGCCTCCCTAAGCTTGGCAATATCCTCCTCTGTGATAGAGGAAGCCATCCATCGGCCTTGATGGCCAGATCCGGACATGATCGAAGATCCGGGGTGTTTAAGATCGGGCTTTAGGTGTTGGGAATCAGGTTGCGTGATGCGCGAGCGTGGAGACAGAGGGATAGACCTCGGCTCCTTTATAAAGGGGGAAGAATATCAAGCGTCCCCGAACGTGGTCGTTCGGGACTTGCCTAAAAACACGGGGTCATGCCAACAGGCACGGTTGGATTACCCATACCCGTATTGATGAGAATCCCGCGATAAGGGGAACATGATCTCTGCTCTGACAGGACGTGCCAAGGAAACCGCCTCGTGGCGTGTGCGGTAGCAAGTTGTAAGAACAGTTTGAATAAAAGCCGGACCATGGCGTGGTGTCACTTTTCGAAGAATTGTCAGCAGATTGAATTCGTGGGTTGTTATTATTCTCTCTACGGTGATATATGGAACGATTATCTTGCAGAGCCGGACACGGTCCTTGTGTTCGGAATTCATCTTGGAGTATTCGGAGATGGAACCCCCCTCGCAATGCCGAAGACAATCTACGCGCCGGACTCATCGTCATTGAAGCCTGGTTCAGGGGCTACTGAGGGAGTCCTGGATAAGGGGGTATCCGGACAGCTGGACTATGTACTTTGGCCGGATTGATGGACTATGAAGATACAAAATAGAAGACTTCGTCCCATGTCCGGATGGGACTCTCTTTGGCGTGGAAGGCAAGCTTGGCGATTCGTATGTTGATCTCCTCCTCTGTAAACTGACCCTGTGTAACCCTATCCCCCTCCGGTGTCTATATAAACCGGAGGGTTTAGTCCATAGGACTCACGATCATCATTAACAATCATACCATAGGCTAGCTCATAGGGTTTAGCTTCTTTGATCTCGTGGTAGATCAACTCTTGTAATACTCATATCATCAAGATCAATCAAGCAGGAAGTAGGGTATTACCGCAATCGAGAGGGCCCGAACCTGGGTAAACATCGTGTCCCCAGTCTCCTGTTACCATTAGCCTTAGACACACAGTTCGGGACCCCCTACCCGAGATCCGCCGGTTTTGACACCGACATTGGTGCTTTCATTGAGAGTTCCTCTGTGTCATTGCTGCAAGGCTAGATGGCTCCTCCATCCCTCAACCATGCTGTCCTGGGTAAGACTTTTCTCCCCGGACAGATCTTCGTGTTCGGCGGCTTCGCACTGCGGGCCAATTCGCTTGGCCATCTGGAGCAGATCGATAGCTTCGCCCCCGGCCATCAGGTCAGGTTTGGAAATTGTTCTGTGTCTGTGGTACAATATTTCCATGAAGGAAAGATGCGCACAAAGTTCCTGACAACAATATAAGCTTCGTCTTCTAAACTTTGAAGAAATGGAACAGGGGTCCTATTTGCTGCAATTGGGGCTCTCTCTGGTTCGAAAAGGGATTTGGCAACTGGATTTGGTGTACTCTTTGCTGGAATGGGGGTTTTGCATCGTAGAGCTGGTGCTATGTCAACTGGCATCATCATACTGTTTGCTGCAGTTGGGATCTGCTGAGTTGGGGCATTAGAAATGACCAGTGTAGTAGGGCTAGAGTCTGCTAGAGTTGGGGTGTTTTGTGGGTCAGGTGATATTGCAACTACACCTAATGGGCTATTTGATTTATCAGGTGCCACTACCTTTTCCAAATACTTTGCTTGTGCTCCTCTGTGATCAGCAATCACCCTCTTCATTTTGAACATCTGATACACAAGAACAACATTTGAATGGATAAATATGGTGTGATGACAGATGGAATATGTACTGAAAATGGATAGGCAGGGCGTATTCACATACATGATGTGTAAACTAAGCTAATGGCAGTGCAACAAAGTAAGGGCAATGCAAAGCATCAGTTGCAAGATATGTGTGACCAATATAACCTTGGAAAGTTAGAGCAAGCACATTGATGGGTGAATAAGATAGGGAATCTGCCTCTGACTCCTCCACTAGGGAGCTACATTGACTTTGGTCTCCCTCTAGCTAAGAATCACTGTTCGGATCATATTTTGAGCATCAATCTGTAGGAGGAGAGCGTTTGCATTGCATTGCATCCTAACTTGATTTCAGTCCCTTAATGCCAAGTTTGACAGCCATGGCATTGTTCTGCTTTATTCTTTTCATGCGCGCAAGCTCATAATCATTATGATGTTGTTCAGAATCTGAGTTCATGAAAACATAAAAAGTAGTTAGATTATCTATGGAATGCATTCCTGATTCAACTCGAAGAGTGTCTCCCTACAAACTCCTGCATATGCAAAGTTCACCCCCAACCGTGCTGACCAGACCACACACAGAAATACAAACCCCTTATGTCTCTATAACAGGCAGACACACATTTAAAAACTGAAGTAGGAACATTAGAATCCTATCAAATTCGTATTTGAACAAATAAACTAAGGAATTATGAGTGTCATAATGTTTAGCTTAAAGTGTGGAGTGTTGGTAGTGTGACACAAAGCAAGTAGGCAGATTGTATTCCATGTAAAAGATCGAAGCCTATGTAAAAGCTGGAAATAACACTTTCTTTCTATACAATGCAGTGTTCATTGCCCACACATGATGGAAGAGATCACACAAAGAAATACTATTCACTCATGTATATGGTTCCAGTATTTTGAAACATGGTGGTCCACCCTAAAAGAATATTGACAACAAATATGACAAGGCAAGCATAGATGTAGTGAATCAATCATTTACTTGAGAGCTTACTAGGACAAGTATGCAGAATTGTAACTGCAGTAAGAGACGTCCAAAAATCTGAATCAAGAAGTTTGTCTAGCACTTATTGTTTGCAACTAATAGATGTGAGTAATTGGATATTGTATTGAATGAGTAAGAAAGACAAGTAAAATTTTCAACAAACCTGGCTTGCAGTAGTAATTTGGGTCAATGTCACTACGACCAACAATACAAAATGACTAGTGTCTGTTCCTAGGGCCAGAATTTTGAAACCCTGTGAACTTTACAGGTACTAAAGATTACTGAAATACATCTGAACCATTAAGTGTAGGTAGCACTCGGCACACAACAAACCCTAATGACAGTCCTGCCAAATGAGTAATGAATCAATTAGAAAATGGGTGATGAGGAGTGGCTGCTGAGTGTTGAGGACGTATCTCAGGATAAATCGGGTTGGCTTAGTGGGTGCTGCAGCTTGAGCCCTGAACGGACTAGGAAGGTAGGCACGACGCGCCCGGGCAGCGGTGACGCTGTTGGGCGAGCCGCTCCTGACCTCCTGTTAGTCTGGCGTCTCCTCCTGGAGTCATGCCGTCCGGGGACAGCAAATCGCTAGCGAGGCAGTCGGCTGGGGGTGAGTAGAGATCGGAAGCGCGTAGCAGAACAAAGGGGAATCGGGGCCTGGGACGACCCAAAATCCTAGGGTGTGCTGTGGCCCACCGCGTGCACCCTATAGAGATACACACCCGAGTGGCGAACATGCGTTTTCGGAACTAAATTAGGAACATTTAGCTGACCAATTAAATGACTCTGTTTTAATAATATTAGATTCGTATTTGAACAACTAAGCTTGTTTAGCTTGATGGGTGGAGCAGTGCTATTATGACACGAAGCACGTATTCTGATTGTATAGTGATTATAAAAGGGGGAAACTCTAAGCATATGCTTTTAGCAAAAAAGGGTTTCCCCTCCGATTTCTATTAAAGAAACCACCATGGAACCAACATGATCAATTAAACCCTAAGCATGATCAATTAAACCGTATTATGACTGTGCCGTGGCAGATTTGAAGCTGCAAACCGGAGAAATGATATTTAGCATCCATTGTTTGCTACGAACTAAGAACTAAATTCTAAGAGCTGAAAGTTGAGGATATACTAAGTACCACCTCTCTTGCGGTGACGTGTAGGCATCGGGGGTGCGATGGCTGTCGATGGTGTTGAAGCAGATCTATGATGGTAGACGGGTGCATCAGGGGATAAGTCTCATTACGGTGGAAGATAAGGTCGTGTGAGCAGCCCCGGTAAAGAGGATGACGGCTCCGATGAAGCATGAGGACACGATGCAAGGCTCTTTGTCCATCGCCGTGGATGAGAAACGTCCATCTCTAGCAGTGGACAACACGGTCTTGGTAGGCGCTCCGGCATGGTGGAGGACGGTGGCAATGGATGGGGTGGAGGACGGCGGCGATGGATGGGGTGGAGGACGGTGGTGATGGATGGGGTGGCGTGTTGGAAATATGCCCTAGAGGCAATAATAAAAGCATTATTATTATATTTCCTTGTTCATGATAATTGTCTTTTATTCATGCTATAATTGTATTATCCAGAAATCGTAATACACATGTGAATACATAGACCATAACATGTCCCTAGTGAGCCTCTAGTTGACTAGCTCGTTGGTCAACAGATAGTCATGGTTTCCTGACTATGGACATTAGATGTCATTGACAACGGGATCACATCATTAGGAGAATGTGATGGACAAGACCCAATCCTAAGCATAGCACAAGATCGTGTAGTTCGTTTTGCTAGAGCTTTTTCAATGTCAAGTATCTCTTCCTTAGACCATGAGATCGTGTAACTCCCGGATACCGTAGGAGTGCTTTGGGTGTACCAAACATCACAACGTAACTGGGTGAATATAAAGGTGCACTACAGGTATCTCCGAAAGTGTCTGTTGGGTTGACACGGATCGAGACTGGGATTTATCACTCCGTATGACGGAGAGGTATCTCTGGGCCCACTCGGTAATGCATCATCATAATGAGCTCAAAGTGACCAAGTGTTTGGTCACGGGATCATGCATTACGGTACGAGTAAAGTGACTTGCCGGTAACGAGACTGAACGAGGTATTGGGATACCGACGATCGAGTCTCGGGCATGTAACGTACCGAATGACAAAGGAAATTGTATACGGGGTTGTTCGAATCCTCGACATCGTGGTTCATCCGATGAGATCATCAAGGAGCATGTGGGAGCCAACATGGGTATCCAGATCCCGCTGTTGGTTATTGCCCGAGAGCCGTCTCGGTCATGTCTACGTGTCTCCCGAACCCGTAGGGTCTACACACTTAAGGTTCGGTGACGCTAGGGTTGTATGAATATGAGTATGCAGTATACCGAATGTTGTTTGGAGTCCCGGATGAGATCCCGGACGTCACGAGGAGTTTCGGAATGGTCCGGAGGTAAAGAATTATATATAGGAAGTGGTATTTCGGCCATCGGGAAAGTTTCGGGGTCACCCAGTATTGTACCGGGACCACCGGAAGGGTCCCGGGGGTCCACCGGGTGGGGCCACCCATCCCGGAGGGCCCCATGGGCTGAAGTGGGAGGGGAGCCAGCCCATAGTGGGCTGGTGCGCCCCCCTAGGCCCACCCCCTGCGCCTAGGGTTGAAACCCTAGGGTGGGGGGGCACACCACATGCCTTGGGGGGCACTCCTCCCCCCTTGGCCGCCGCCCCCTTGGGAGATTGAATCTCCCAGAGCCGGCGCCCCCCTAGGGGCCTATATAAAGGAAGGGGGGGAGAGGGGCAGCCGCACCCTGAAGTCCTGGCGCCCCCTCCCCCTGCTACACCTCTTCCTCCTCCGTCACGTGCTTGGCGAAGCCCTGTCGGAGTGCTGCTGTTCCACCACCACCACGCCGTTGTGCTGCTGCTGGAGCCATCATCGTCAACCTCTCCTTCCCCCTTGCTGGATCAAGAAGGAGGAGACGTCATCCGCTCCGTACGTGTGTTGAACGCGGAGGTGCCGTCCGTTCGGCGCTAGGATCTCCGATGATAGGATCACGACGAGAACGACTACTTCAACCCCGTTCTTTTGAACGCTTCCGCTCACGATCTACAAAGTGGTATGTAGATGCATCTCCCTTGACTCGTTGCTTAGATGAACTCATAGATGGATCTTGGTGAAACCGTAGGAAAAAAATTTAATTTTCTGCAATGTTCCCCAACAGTGGCATCATGAGCTAGGTCTATGCGTAGTTCTCTATTGCACGAGTAGAACACAATTTTGTTGTGGGCGTAGATTTTGTCAACTTGCTTGCCGCTACTAGTCTTATCTTGCTTCAGCGGTATTGTGGGATGAAGCGGCCCGGACCAACCTTACACGTACGCTTACGTGAGACCGGTTCCACTGACTAACATGCACTAGTTGCATAAGGTGGCTGGCGGGTGTCTGTCTCTCCCACTTTAGTTGAAGCGGATTCGATGAAAAGGGTCCTTATGAAGGGTAAATAGAAGTTGACAAGATCACGTTGTGGTTATTCGTAGGTAAGAAAACGTTCTTGCTAGAACCCAATTGCAGCCACGTAAAAGATGCAACAACAATTAGAGGACGTCTAACTTGTTTTTGCAGCAATTGTCATGTGATGTGATATGGCCAGAAGTTGTGATGAATGATGAATGATATATTGTGATGTATGAGATCATGTTCTTGTAATAGGAATCACGACTTGCATGTCGATGAGTATGACAACCGGCAGGAGCCATAGGAGTTGTCTTTAATTTTTGTATGACCTGCGTGTCATTGAAGAACGCCATGTAAATTACTTTACTTTATTGCTAAACGCGTTAGCCATAGAAGTAGAAGTAGTCGTTGGCATGACAACTTCATGAAGACACGATGATGGAGATCATGATGATGGAGATCATGGTGTCATGCCGGTGACGAAGATGATCATGGAGCCCCGAAGATGGAGATCAAAGGAGCTATATGATATTGGCCATATCATGTCACTATTATATAATTGCATGTGATGTTTATTATGTTTATGCATCTTGTTTACTTAGAACGACGGTAGTAAATAAGATGATCCCTTACAAAATTTCAAGAAGTGTTCTCCCCTAACTGTGCACCGTTGCTAAAGTTCGTCGTTTCGAAGCACCACGTGATGATCGGGTGTGATAGATCCTTACGTTCACATACAACGGGTGTAAGACAGTTTTACACATGCAAAACACTTAGGGTTAACTTGACGAGCCTAGCATGTACAGACATGGCCTCGGAGCACGGAGACCGAAAGGTCGAACACGAGTCGTATGGAAGATACGATCAACATGAGAATGTTCACCGACGATGACTAGTCCGTCTCACGTGATGATCGGACACGGCCTAGTCGACTCGGATCGTGTAACACTCAGATGACTAGAGGGATGTCTAATCTGAGTGGGAGTTCATTAAAATAATTTGATTAGATGAACTTAATTATCATGAACTTAGTCTAAAACTTTTTGCATAATATGTCTTGTAGATCAAATGGCCAACGCTCATGTCAACATGAACTTCAACGCGTTCCTAGAGAAAACCAAGCTGAAAGATGATGGCAGCAACTATACGGACTGGGTCCGGAACCTGAGGATCATCCTCATAGCTGCCAGGAAACAATATGTCCTAGAAGGACCGCTAGGTGACGCTCCCGTCCCAGAGAACCAAGACATTATGAATGCTTGGCAGTCTCGTGCTGATGATTACTCCCTCGTTCAGTGCGGCATGCTTTACAGCTTAGAACCGGGGCTCCAAAAGCGTTTTGAGCAACACGGAGCATATGAGATGTTCGAGGAGCTGAAACTAGTTTTCCAAGCTCATGCCCGGGTCGAGAGATATGAAGTCTCCGACAAGTTCTATAGTTGTAAGATGGAGGAAAATAGTTCTGTCAGTGAGCACATACTCAAAATGTCTGGGTTGCACAACCGCCTGTCCCAGCTAGACATTAACCTCCCGGATGAGGCGGTCATTGACAGAATCCTTCAGTCGCTCCCACCAAGCTACAAGAGCTTTGTGATGAACTACAATATGCAGGGGATGGTGAAGACCATTCCTGAAGTATTTTCAATGCTGAAGTCAGCAGAGGTTGAAATCAAGAAAGAACATCAAGTGTTGATGGTCAATAAGACCACTAAGTTCAAGAAGGGCAAGGGTAAGAAGAACTTCAAGAAGGACGGTAGAGATGTTGCCGCGCTCGGTAAGCCAGTTGCTGGGAAGAAGTCAAAGAATGGACCCAAGCCTGAGACTGAGTGCTTTTATTGCAAGGGGAAGGGTCACTGGAAGGGGAACTGCCCCAAATACTTAGCGGATAAGAAGGCCGGTAACACCAAAGGTATATTTGATATACATGTAATTGATGTGTACCTTACCAGTACTCGTAGTAACTCCTGGGTATTTGATACCGGTGTTGTTGCTCATATTTGTAACTCACAGCAGGAGCTGCGGAATAAGCGGAGACTGGCGAAGGACGAGGTGACGATGCGCGTCGGGAATGGTTCCAGAGTCAATGTGATCGCCGTCGGCACGCTACCTCTACATTTACCTACGGCATTAGTTTTGAACCTTAATAATTGTTATTTGGTGCCAAGTTTGAGCATGAACATTGTATCTGGATCTCGTTTGATACGAGATGGCTACTCATTTAAATCCGAGAATAATGGTTGTTCTATTTATATGAGAGATATGTTTTATGGTCATGCCCCAATGGTCAATGGTTTATTCTTAATGAATCTCGAACGTAGTGTTACACATATTCATAGCGTGAATACCAAAAGATGTAAAGTTGATAACGATAGTCCCACATACTTGTGGCACTGCCGCCTTGGTCACATTGGTGTCAAGCGCATGAAGAAGCTCCATGCTGATGGACTTTTAGAGTCTCTCGATTATGAATCATTTGACACATGCGAACCATGCCTCATGGGCAAAATGACCAAGACTCCGTTCTCCGGAACAATGGAGCGAGCAACCAACTTGTTGGAAATCATACATACCGATGTGTGCGGTCCAATGAGTGTTGAGGCTCGCGGAGGATATCGTTATGTTCTCACTCTCACAGATGACTTGAGTAGATATGGGTATGTCTACTTGATGAAACACAAGTCTGAGACCTTTGATAAGTTCAAGGAATTTCAGAATGAAGTAGAGAATCAACATGACCGAAAGATAAAATTCTTACGATCGGATCGTGGAGGAGAATATTTAAGTCACGAATTTGGTACACACTTAAGAAAATGTGGAATCATTTCACAACTCACGCCGCATGGAACACCTCAGCGAAACGGTGTGTCCGAACGTCGTAATCGCATTCTATTGGATATGGTGCGATCTATGATGTCTCTTACCGATTTACCACTATCATTTTGGGGATACGCTCTAGAGACAGCTACATTCACTTTAAATAGGGCACCGTCTAAATCCGTTGAGACGACACCGTATGAATTATGGTTTGGGAAGAAACCTAAGCTGTCGTTTCTAAAAGTTTGGGGATGCGATGCTTATGTCAAGAAACTTCAACCTGAAAAGCTCGAACCCAAGTCGGAAAAATGCGTCTTCATAGGATACCCTAAAGAAACTATTGGGTATACCATCTACTTAAGATCCAAGGGCAAGATCTTTGTTGCCAAGAACGGATCCTTTCTGGAAAAGGAGTTTCTCTCGAAAGAAGTAAGTGGGAGGAAAGTAGAACTCGATGAAGTACTACCTCTTGAACGGGAAAGTAGTGCAGCTCAGGAAAATGTTCCTATGATGCCTACACCAACTGAAGAGGAAAATAATGATGATGATCAAGGTACTTCGGATCAAGTTGCTACTGAACTTCGTAGGTCCACAAGGACACGTTCCGCACCAGAGTGGTACGGCAACCCTATCCTGGAAATCATGTTGTTAGACAACGGTGAACCTTCGAACTATGAAGAAGCGATGGCGGGCCCAGATTCCAACAAATGGCTAGAAGCCATGAAATTGGAGATAGAATCCATGTATGAAAACAAAGTATGGACTTTGACTGACTTGCCCGATGATCGGCGAGCGATAGAAAACAAATGGATCTTTAAGAAGAAGACGGACGCGGATGGTAATGTCACCATCTATAAAGCTCGACTTGTCGCTAAGGGTTATCGGCAAGTTCAAGGGATTGACTACGATGAGACTTTCTCTCCTGTAGCAAAGCTTAAGTCCGTCCGAATCATGTTAGCAATTGCCGCATACTATGATTATGAGATATGGCGGATGGACGTCAAAACAGCATTCCTTAATGGGCATCTTAAGGAAGAACTGTATATGATGCAGCCGGAGGGTTTTGTCAATCCTAAGAATACTAACAAAGTATGCAAGCTCCAGCGATCCATTTATGGGCTGGTGCAAGCATCTCGGAGTTGGAACATTCGCTTTGATGAGATGATCAATGCGTTTGGGTTTATGCAGACTTATGGAGAAGCCTGCGTTTACAAGAAAGTGAGTGGGAGCTCTGTAGCATTTCTCATATTATATGTAGATGACATACTTTTGATGGGAAATGATATAGAATTCTTGGACAGCATTAAGGCCTACTTGAATAAGTGTTTTTCAATGAAGGACCTTGGAGAAGCTGCTTATATATTAGGCATCAAGATCTATAGAGATAGATCGAGACGCCTCATAGGTCTTTCACAAAGCACATACCTTGATAAGATTTTGAAGAAGTTCAAAATGGATCAGTCCAAGAAGGGGTTCTTGCATGTATTGCAAGGTGTGAGATTGAGCTCGGCTCAATGCCTGACCACGGCAAAAGATAAAGAAGAGATGAGCGTCATCCCCTATGCCTCAGCCATAGGATCTATTATGTATGCCATGCTGTGTACCAGACCTGATGTAAACCTTGCCGTAAGTTTGGTAGGAAGGTACCAAAGTAATCCCGGCAAGGAACACTAGACAGCGGTCAAGAATATCCTAAAGTACCTGAAAAGGACGAAGGACATGTTTCTCATTTATGGAGGTGACGAAGAGCTCGTCGTAAAGGGTTACGTCGACGCTAGCTTCGACACAGATCTGGATGACTCTAAGTCACAAACTGGATACGTGTATATGTTGAATGGTGGAGCAGTAAGCTGGTGCAGCTGCAAGCAGAGCGTCGTGGCGGTATCTACATGTGAAGCAGAATACATGGCAGCCTCGGAGGGAGCACATGAAGCAATTTGGGTGAAGGAGTTCGTCACCGACCTAGGAGTCATACCCAATGCGTCGGGGCCGATCAAACTCTTCTGTGACAACACTGGAGCTTTTGCCCTTGCCAAGGAGCCCAGGTTTCACAAGAAGACCAGGCACATCAAGCGTCGTTTCAAATCCATCCGTGAAAATGTTCAAGATGGAGACATAGATATTTGCAAAGTACATACGGATCTGAATGTCGCAGATCCGTTGACTAAACCTCTCTCGCGAGCAAAGCATGATCAACACCAGAACTCTATGGGTGTTCGATTCATCACAATGTAACTAGATTATTGACTCTAGTGCAAGTGGGAGACTGTTGGAAATATGCCCTAGAGGCAATAATAAAAGCATTATTATTATATTTCCTTGTTCATGATAATTGTCTTTTATTCATGCTATAATTGTATTATCCGGAAATCGTAATACACGTGTGAATACATAGACCATAACATGTCCCTAGTGAGCCTCTAGTTGACTAGCTCGTTGGTCAACAGATAGTCATGGTTTCCTGACTATGGACATTAGATGTCATTGACAACGGGATCACATCATTAGGAGAATGATGTGATGGACAGGACCCAATCCTAAGCATAGCACAAGATCATGTAGTTCGTTTTGCTAGAGCTTTTTCAATGTCAAGTATCTCTTCCTTAGACCATGAGATCGTGTAACTCCCGGATACCGTAGGAGTGCTTTCGGTGTTCCAAACGTCACAACGTAACGGGGTGACTATAAAGGTGCACTACAGGTATCTCCGAAAGTGTCTGTTGGGTTGACACGGATCGAGACTGGGATTTGTCACCCCGTATGACGGAGAGGTATCTCTGGGCCCACTCGGTAATGCATCATCATAATGAGCTCAAAGTGACCAAGTGTTTGGTCACGGGATCATGCATTATGGTACGAGTAAAGTGACTTGCTGGTAACGAGACTGAACGAGGTATTGGGATACCGACGATCGAGTCTCGGGCATGTAACGTACCGAATGACAATGGGAATTGTATACGGGGTTGTTCGAATCCTTGACATCATGGTTCATCCGATGAGATCATCGAGGACCATGTGGGAGCCAACATGGGTATCCAGATCCCGCTGTTGGTTATTGCTCGAGAGCCGTCTCGGTCATGTCTACGTGTCTCCCGAACCCGTAGGGTCTACACACTTAAGGTTCGGTGATGCTAGGGTTGTATGAATATGAGTATGCAGTATACCGAATGTTGTTCGGAGTCCCGGATGAGATCCCGGACGTCACGAGGAGTTTCGGAATGGTCCGGAGGTAAAGAATTATATATAGGAAGTGGTATTTTGGTCATCGGGAAAGTTTCGGGGTCACCCGGTATTGTACCGGGACCACCGGAAGGGTCCCGGGGGTCCACCGGGTGGGGCCACCCATCCCGGAGGGCCCCATGGGCTGAATTGGGAGGGGATCCAGCCCATAGTGGGCTGGTGCACCCCCCTAGGCCCACCCCCTGCGCCTAGGGTTGAAACCCTAGGGTGGGGTGGGGGGGCGCACCACATGCCTTGGGGGGCACTCCTCCCCCCTTGGCCGCCGCCCCCTTGGGAGATTGAATCTCCCAGGGCCGGCGCCCCCCCTGGGGGCCTATATAAAGGAAGGTGGGAGAGGGGCAGCCGCACCCTGAAGTCCTGGCGCCCCCTCCCCCTGCTACACCTCTTCCTCCTCCGTCACGTGCTTGGCGAAGCCCTGCCGGAGTGCTGCTGTTCCACCACCACCACGCCGTTGTGCTGCTGCTGGAGCCATCATCATCAACCTCTCCTTCCCCCTTGCTGCATCAAGAAGGAGGAGACGTCATCCGCTCCGTACGTGTATTGAACGCGGAGGTGCCGTCCGTTCGGCGCTAGGATCTCCGGTGATAGGATCACGACGAGAACGACTACTTCAACCCCGTTCTTTTGAACGCTTCCGCTCGCGATCTACAAAGTGGTATGTAGATGCATCTCCCTTGACTCGTTGCTTAGATGAACTCATAGATGGATCTTGGTGAAACCGTAGGAAAAAAATTTAATTTTCTGCAACGTTCCCCAACATGGCGGACGGAGGAGGCTGGTGTGGGGATGGTGTTCTAGCACGGATGGTGTATGAATGGGAAAATGGAGGGACAAGTATGGGGAACCATGTTTCTAGGACGCGCCTGCCTGAAATATGGGAAAGTTACGAACTTAGCCCCCGTTTAAAATTTGGAAGTCTCGTCGGTTGGGGATAGGACGGTAATCTCGCATCTCGGCAATATTTTCTCAGAGCGATTTCGGGCGAGGAGAGGGTGGTTGGCTCCCATGGTTGGCGCCAACGGTGTATGAACGTGGCTGACAGGTAGGGTGGTTGTGTCACGTCTGAGTGAAGTTACAAACCTTCCCCTATTGAAAATATTTGCATACATCAATTTCGACCGAGTCGAGTTTGTTTTGCCGCCCATCGTGTATGAATGGGGAAATGGAGGGAGAAATAGAGGTCTTTCAGATTAGCTTGAATCAAATGTGTTTTGCCGCCCATGTTTGGCGCCCACCGTGTCAGAATGGGCTCAGAGGCGGTCGTGTCACGTCTAATTGAAGTTACTAACCTACCCATATTGAGAGAAGTGGAAATCGGGCCGATGGATTGTTCGTGTAATGGGTAGACAGTAATTTCCATCTCCCAAACACTTGGCTTCAGGAAGCCGACGGGGTAGTGGACATTTTGCTGCTTCTTTCAAATTTTGGGACAATAAGCATCCACATTTACCCTGGCAACTAAATTCGAATCCATTTTGTATTCCTATACGAATCTTTGTAAATCATTCTATGTGTTTTTATATATCTTCAAAATCACGACAAAGATGTATTCCACTGTCATATATGAATATGATTTACAAATGCCGATACTCAAATTCAGAAGCTAGAATCCAGTTTAAGGTGATTTCAAATATTTGGAACACTTTATGTCCAACTCAAATGTCACACGCAGAATAATATGTACTCCCATTTAGATATGTACACAAGCGATGTATCAACATTCAAATACCGAGTCAATCAACAAAGAATGTATAGAACTAACAGACATATAAATAGTTATAGAGTATAGGGATCAATAATATCAACTAACATACATAAGCCAGGCCGTTGTACTTCTTTTGCTAGAACAACATCCTTTTTTTAGCCAAGCTACTACAACATCTTGGCCCTTTCCGATGCGTGCCACTTATGGTCCATCTATATTACTATTATTGCTGAATGCACATTCAGCCCGATTGGCATACTTGTCGATCTGGCACAACAATCAAAATGAAATGTCTCCGAGTCTTATCAATTAATACAGACTTGTCCTCAAATAAAATTACAAACCAAAAAACAAAAAAATAGTTATTACATTATCTCTAAAACAAATGGTTTGATTGATTACATGAACAAACAACACAAATGTTATTCAACGACGGAAAGAACATTTCACCTATGATTTACCAAGTGGGAATTTAATTTCCTTTTTTCCTTCAGGACCTTAACAATGCGGTCAGTCTCAGCTTGCTTCGTTTTGAAATCCACCAAATATTTAATGGTTGTCTTGAGTATTGCTTGTGATTGTGTTGTTTGCTTCCTCAACATGTCAACTTCATCTCTAAGTGCAGAAGCAGAATCTCTTTCTACCACTAGTTTAGCTTCTAGAGCATCAGCAGTTGGCAATTCATAATTCACGATTGGGCCAGTGCCACTGCTGTGGGATGATACAACGTCCATGGGGACCTCTCTCTTTGATCTTGGGCTAACCTATTTTGCCCTTAAAGTTCCGATTGGATTCAGAAAAGTTAAAGTTAGCAAAACATCTAAACTGGGAGTTATAGCAGCAAACCAGTTAAACAAACAATGAATTAAAGAGTTTCAATTGGATGCTGAAAAGTAGTTATTAACATCATTGTAACCCGTTGTTGCAGTAGCAAAGCAGTTAAACAAACAAGTAGCTATTTAAGTTCAGGCAAACAGGTAATTCTTAACAGTAAGTATCGAACACATAGATAGGCACAGTGTATAATAGGGTTAACAGCCTGTGGCATTATGTAATTAGTAGCAAACTAAATTAAGCCATGCAACATAATAGAACAATTTTGCAATAAGTGGCTAACTAAAATTCCGAGAAGTAGGTAACTGAACTTACGCTAGCTCTTTGTACAAGCACACTGCAACTTCTTTCTCGCTTACAAGGTTCTACGAAGGAGTCCATGGCATCAATTGCTTCGATACGCAGTCCCAATACTTCTTTCTTCCCACACTGCATTGGTAAGTCGAATGGTTAATTTGGTAAGACGGTGCGTCCTTGATATGTTATATGAGGACGTGTAGTCAGAGTGTCAGACTAGTTGTAGCCACACACATCACACTGGCTTTTGCTGTATATTTCATGCGATTACATTTGGCATATCAAGATCTAAGAAATCTACAATAGGATGAAAAGATTGGCATCCTTCACATTATTGGTGAACCCAGTTCATAGAAACAAGCAGTTCAACCATTTTGTGGGTAAATCAAAAGCGCCACTGGAATATTTTTCACTACCCCAATCATACACGCAAAAAGGGGCGACGCCACCATAGGAGCTGGTACGGGCGGCCGCCTCGGGTGGCTGGAAAGTGTGCACCTAGTTTGAGTCGTCCAGGTTGGCCCAGGCTAGTTTTGTTCGTCCCAACGCACGAGTAGGCAATGTAAAAAATGAAGAAAAATGTTTCAATTTGGATGGGCCAATAACATAAGTGCAAGGAAAGCCCTATAGCTTGCAAGAGTAGCATGCACAACGAGAAGGTACATCACATCCCTAATTATATCTAATTCAACTGTTCAATTTCTGTCCAATAGTTAAACCTGACGGTGCTGTAAAACTGCTTGTACATAGGGAATCTATGAGAAAATGAAACCAATTTCTAATTATTTTATAACTCCCCCAATCAATACTGAACTGACTGAATCTGATGTATCTAATCAAGTTTCCGGTGCAAACATACAAGCTCATGCTGTTCTTGAGCCTGAAGTGTCTAATGAACAGACTGCTAATGAAGGATTTGATGCAAACATTTTACATGCTCCTGGTGATGAACATGTAGTGTCTAATGAGGGATCTAATGCAAGAATTTGCAAGCTTCCATTGAAGGATTTAGTGTCGAATGATGATCTGCTATGTTGAGAGAGACATAGAGATTTGCAGGCATTGATGACAAGCAAATTATAGTGCATTTCATGGCTTGAGGAAACGTTGAGGACATCTACCAGAAAGTCCCCGTATCATGACAATGTAGCATAAATACTTTTCTAATCTATTGTTTGAAACTATTGACATACTTGTGCAGGACAGACATATTGATATGCAGTTTGCGCACTGGTTATAGGTGCAATTACACTTCGATATTTTCAGCCAGAAATGAATAATTCAAGCAGGTACAGACCATGTTTGTAGTCCTTGTACATCATATTGCATTTTCTGTTTTTTGGTGCTTGCATCATTTGGTGTTTATAATCTGAACTACTTTGGATAATTAGCTGGTTTTCAAAGTGCATGTAGCTTCACATTTCTCAAGTTATGTTGATTTCCGGAGTGCAAGTGCCTTTGTATTTTTTAAATTAAATGTTCACCCTTGGTAACTTGAATTCGTGGATCCGCCACTGCACACAAATCATACACGCATGCCAGTACGAATTAAATGAAATGCAGGGACTTATGCTAGCTCGTTGTACATGCTCACTGCAGCTCTGCTTGCGCGTGGGATGTTCCATGTACAAGTCCATGTTACCACTTGCTTGGATGTGCAGGCCTTGTGCTCCTTGCATCCCCCTCTGCATTTTTCACACGGCGAATGGTTGATCAAATAAGAGGATTCGACCTTGCTGTTGTACTGGAGGACAGATACTTACAAGGTTATACTGGTGTGCAGGATGTGTATCAGATCCCATAGCACCATCATGCTTCCCTAAAAAATGGTTTTGCTTGTTTCAGATGATATCTCCAGAAGAAATAAGAGTTAAAGTTAGAGTTGCATCGGCGTGTAAGCTAAGAGAGCAGTGAAAGGATATCCAAACATCGTTGAAATAGTGCACAAGGGAGTGATGTGTGGATACCTAGTTCGGGCTGGCGTTTGGGCATGCTCGCCTAGCTAGCGGGTCACTTTAGAACCGTTGAGGGTGATGCACTGGCGTTGGTTGGCCACGCAGGATGCAGATCTTGAGTGGCAGCGGAGTGCTACAATGTGGTGGACGATACCGTTGGTGAAGACCCAACGACCTCGGGGGGCGGAGGTGCAACAACATGCTCGATGAAGTAGCCCCAGCGAGGTGCGAGACAGCGTCGGTGAAGCGCACTTGATGCGGTGGAAGTCAGTGTCTGTGAGGCACGTCGGTTGCGGCGGCCGATGTTGTCGGTGACCACCCGGTGCGGTGGACGAGGACCTAGATGAGGTAGCTCCGGTGTGGTGGTGAAGCGCGACCGTCGTCTTCGTCGTCGTCGTCCGGCATAGAGGTGGGGAAAGAGACGAGACGAGGGGCGATTCAAACTTTGCTTGGGTTGGCGGCGGATTAGGGATTTGAGCAATCTAGGCACAGAAGGGGACCGTGGAGAAGGGAGATTTTGCAGGGCTGGAATTGGGGCCGCCAGATATTTCAATCTGAAACATGGAAGCGCGAACTTATTTTGTTGTCGTCCTTTTGGGGGAGGTAGGGGGGAGGAAGGGAGGGGGGGGGGGTGGGTTGCTGGGTGCTAAGCATCCGTCCGACACACGCGACCACCACAACACGACCCTGGTCTGCCTGGTGCGCCTACATTTGAGAATGCAAACGAATCTTCTTTCATTTGCAAACGAATCTGTATGTATTACCATGCCCGTGTTTTCGTTGAAAATAATTAGTCATTCGAAACGAGATACTATAAATTAATTAACGAGGAGTTATTTGAAAAAAATTCAAAACGGTATCCACGGTATCCACGCTAACGTGGATTAGAGTGTGTGCCACATTATTAGTTATTTGAATTAGAGTGTGTGTCACATAGCGATCTCCAATTCTAACATGGATTTCGCATTTCACTATATCCACACTACTTTTTTAATACAAATTCATATGTATATGATGAACACCATGGTAGTGAGAAAACTTTTGGGTGGATTCAAACATATGACCTACAAAATAGCACAACAAATCGAGTCAATGTCAACTTTTTGAGACCTAGTATGGCACGAATTCGAAATAATTACCCATATGCATGGTCCTTAGTTCAAATCTTACAATGTACGCCGAATTGAAACATCGATATTAAGTCTCGTACTATCTACATTCAAATGTTGTTTTTAGCCCCCCCGGCACACACGTTACATACTTCCTGTATCGGTCAATCTTCTTCTCCTAACCACCTTAGGAAGCTATTGGTTTCTGACACACGTTCATTCTTTCTCTCCATGTTTTGATTTCTAACTCTCTCAACTACACAACCCCCTTTTTCCACTCTTCTACCAAATGTATTTACCTCACACACCCGCCATTGCACCACATGCCGAGGTCTCTCTCCCTCTCTCTCTCCCTCCCACCCCCTCGCGCTAGATACACGCATTGCCTATCTAGCCCCCAACCTATCATGCGCACACGCGCACGTTGTCTATCTAGGTCACTCCCTCGAGACTGTCTCACTCTTTCTTCCGCACAGCGGGCCACACTCGCTCAATCTTGCTCTCTTTATCTGAGTCTTGATTAACCTTGCTTTTTTTCACACACAAATGATATATCTCTCTGTTCGGGCCTCAATCGAAACACTCTATACTCTCTCACGCAGATTGTCTATCTAGGTCAGTCCATCCAAGCCGCCCACACTCTTTCGACCTCATGGCGGGCCATGCTTGCTCAATCTCTCTCTCTCTCTCTATCTCTGTCTCTCCCTCTCTCTCTCTCTCTCTCTATTTCTTTGTATGTCTCGATTGACCTTGCTCTTTCTCGGACACAAACGATATATCTCCATGTTTGAGCCCAATTCAACATATTCATATTGTATACTCTCTCATGCACATTGTCTATCTAGGTCACTCTATCCAACCCGTCTCACTCTTTCGATCGCCACACTCGCTCAATCTCTCTCCCTTTATATATGTAACTGATTGACTTTGCTTCCTCCCATGCACAAAATGTATCTACATGTCTATGACTGGATCATCTCTCAAGCTCTATCTTACAGCCCTCACCCTTGCCAAAAGCTCAATCGGACAATATCTCTCCAGAGCATATATATCTGTTCAATGAATGTCGGACCGCACTCACTTTGTTTCTCTACCTATATGTCTCTCAATTGACCTCGCTTTCTCACGCCGTATCTTCCACACATTGAAGCTACCTCTCCATCCCTCGCAAAGCCGGAGCTATTTGCATTGCGAGGGGGACTCCAACCTTGGATTAATTTGTGTCGGCATTTATTCCGGTGGGTTTATATTATATTTTCATACCATTCGGCCCACAACTACTCCAAACACCGTTGCAACCCCGGCACCTCCCCCGGTTGATTTCCCTCTGGCTCGGTCATCGATGTCTCACATGTCCCTTCTCGCCTTCAACGTCGCACCGTGGTTTTATTGCAAAGAACTCTGTTGTTCTCTTTAATTACTATAAACTAGCAATGTGACCCGCGCATTTGCGCGGGTAGATTTGATAAAAGAAATGTCTATTACACTGAGTAAACCACATAGTTTGATCTTCCCCTCCATTATGCAAGTGCCTATATTTCCATTAACAATAAAAATAATTCCCATAGAATTAAATATAAACATTTGTAGGTGATACTCGTATTTGTATCTAAAGATCTCTTTATTTATCTACCCTCAACTTAGTTGTTACCCATGTAGGTATCTTCCATTTTGTAGATCACTGCATGTCATGCCTCGAAGTGCTTCCATTTGTAGCTCATCTTACTCTCACTGTCTATGTCGCTTGACCATCGATCTGCGTTATTACATTTATCAGTATATATTATTGAAGACCGTCAAATCTCTCTCTCTCTCTCTCTCTCTCTCTCTCTCTCTCTCTCTAGATTTGTTTTGCACTCCTCGGTATCTCCTCGGAATACCAAAAGTGTGTATCAAGTCTTGGTAGAGTTAGTCTCTTAAAACATTTTTCTAAACATTATCTTTCACTCTCCTTTTCTTTCTAGTCTTATATTCTTATGAATTCAAGCATACTTACAATTTTATTTCTGTATCGTTCAACCCATGCATGCTGATAGTCTTATGCATGCCATGAATACTTCGTTCAACCCATGCATGCTGATAGTCTTATGCATGCCATGAATACTCATTAGTGCATGTTGCATGATATCGTGCCAAAATGTATTCATTTTACTTCTTACAATTTATATTCACAGGTTCTTCTATATTTAGTAATTCATGTATAAGCAAAAGCACACCAATTTTAATAAAAGTGAATGTTTATGTTTCACGAGGTAGTCATAAATGTACTGTTTTATTTAAATTTTTATATTCAGCACAAATGGACCTTTAGCTTGCAAAACGACTTTATATAATGGGACAGAAGAAGTAGCTTGTAAGTATTTTCCTCTGCTCTTTTGCAGCAACGTAGATGATTTTAGTTCCGAATTGTACATTGGATTTTATTTTTATTTTTTGCATCATTGTACATTGGATTTTGAAAGGAACGCATCAGCAGGTGTCATCCCATGTTTACGTATGTACGTAGTTCGTACATGAGGTCCTGGAGCTACTTGTCTATGTGACAACAGTTGGGTGTAACACAAGGTCGTGATGTGTTTCGCTGGAACCTTACTACATCGGGGTCTTTCACAGTAGACTCTATGTATCATGCACTCACGCATTCTGAGGTACCGGTGAGTAATAACAAAATAATTTGGAAAGCGAAGGTACCACTTAAAGTCAAAATATTCATGTGGTATCTCCGTAGGGGAATTGTGCTAACAAAAGACAACCTCGCACGACGCAACTGGTCGGGAAGTAAGAAGTGTTGTTTTTGTACTCATGACGAGACAATTAAACACCTCTTTTTTCACTGTAAGTTTGCGCGTTCTACGTGGTCAGCCATCCAAATAGCGTCAAATTTGTATCCACCCACAAGTGTTGTCAATATTTTTGGTCATTGGCTGGACGGTATTTCAAATGCATACAAAACGCTAATAAGGGTGGGAGCGTATGCCTTATTATGGTCGCTTTGGCTATGTAGAAATAATGTTGTTTTTAATGACAAAACTGTTTCTCCTTTGCAGGTTATTTTCCGTTGTACGCACTCGCTTCGTACGTGGTGTACGCTACAACGAGCGGAGTACCAACCGCTATTCAAGGCGGTGTGTACGCTGTTGGAGCAGGTGGCTACGGAGGTTTTTAGCCAACATGGATGGCAGCATAATCTCCGGCTCGGTCCACCATCTCTTTCGACATAGGCATAGTGTCGGTCTATGGACTCTACTGCTGCCGAATTGTCGGTCTTTCATCTTTTTGTTTATCAGACTACTGGTGTTTGGCTGTGTGCATCCTAGTTATGCAGAGGCCGGGTGATACTCTTAATGCTTTGTATCACTTTGATGCTACATTTTGAGATAATAAAATCGCCCTTTATCGAAAAAAAAATCATTTCGAAAAGCATGAGGTCGATGCTGTATTTGATTAAACGGAATAGCTTTTGCTTGGTGTATTTTGTGGCCCTTTTTTTGCCAATAATAAGATAACTTTTTGTACATACGGGTGACTTTCCATGTTGAACCAATCGGTTAAGGTAATTAATTCTCTCGCCCAACAACGTATAGATGCGTATCCGTATAGGACTGCTTCTATTTTCTTTCTTTCTTTTGAGACGTATTAGATAGCTTCTACATATTGTTTGGTATATAACAAAAGTAAATATTGTTTACCTTATATCTATTTGTATTCATGTTCATATTTTATATCAAATTACCTATTTGTACAAAACTGTTATTTTCACAAAATATTTGACCAAAATATAGATCATTTAATGGATTGTACATAAATTGCATTTTTGTTCGCTGTTCTAAGTCATGTATAATAGATATTTCGGTACCATTATTGTATATGATGTCTCCACGCAAAATGGTCAAAAACAAATGTCTCCGCACAAAAAAAAAACTAATGTATATGCTGTAGAATTCTTTAAAATTTGTTAGAATATTAATTAATTATGTCAATTCTGTGGAAGCGTGTGTCTCCTATATTTTGAAGATTACAGAGTTGCTTCGCTATGGTATACACACATACAATAACCCTTTTTTTAAGGACGCGTCTAGTGGGCGGCCGGCTGCCCACTAGCGCGATCCAGCGACCGGCTAAATAAAGTAAGTACCTGTCACATTCACGTTTAGAAAAAGGAAACAATCACCCCTCCCACCCGATCGGGCCTCACTCGCACTAGTGCCTGTTTGGTCAGCCGCTGCATGCATGCATCCGGTGCCTGCATGTCATGCATTAAATGTTCCTCATGTTTGTCCTTTATGTATTAATTTTTGATTTTGAAAATTATAAAAGAGATATCTTCTAAACCGTGTGTTGAAATTCAGATCTCTTTTCACCCTTGAAACCCTCGCGACGTGCTCTTCAAAAGTAGATCCTGCATGGGGATGTTTCAATGAACTAGTTTTCCTGCCATCTAAACATTAATATGTGTGCAACTAGACTATATTGCCGCGCCAACTGAGCATATGTGTGTGCCAATAATCCTGACAACTAAACATGAATGTGTCTGCAAACTAGACTACATTGTCGTGCCAACTGAGCATATGTGTGTGCCAATTGTCCTGCCAACTAAACATCAATATATGTGCAACTAGAATAAATTACAAGCCAACTGAGCATATATGTGTGTAACTAGTCTTCTCTGCCAACTAAACATCAATGTGTGTGCAACTAGACTATATTACAAGCCAACTAAACATCAATGTGTGTGCAACTAGAGTAAATTACAAGCCAACTAAGCATGTGTGTGCAACTAGTATTCTCTGCCAACTAAACATCAATGTATGTGCAACTAGAATATATTACAAGCCAACTAAATATTAATGTGTGTGCAACTAGACTAAGTTACAAGCCAACTGAGCATATATATGTGCAGCTAGTCTTCTCTGTCTTCCACGAATAGGGAGGAGGGTTGCACAATGACTACTAGGTAGCTGGTCGGGACAGTAGACTAATTGCACATCAAAGTTTTCATGGTTGCTAGACTACACATCCGTTTTCACTGTTGGAACCCTCGCGACGTGCTCTTCGAAAGTAGATCTCGCATGGGTATGTTTCGACGAACCAGTCTTCCTGCCAACTAAACATCAATATGTGTGCAACTAGACTACATGCAGCGCCAACTGAGCATATGCGTGTGCCAATAGTCCTTGTGCCAACTAAATATCAATATATGTGCAACTAGACTACATTGTCGGGTCAATTGCGCATATGTGTGTGCAACTAGTGTCTTGCCAACTAAATATCAATGTGTGTGCAACTAGACTAAATTACAAGCCAACTGAGCATATGTGTGTGCAACTAGTCTTCCTGCCAACTAAACATTAATGTGTGTGCAACTAAACTACATTACAAGCCAACTAAAAATCAATGTGTGTGCAACTAGACTAAATTATAAGCCAACTGAGCATATATGTGTACAACTAGTCTTCCTGCCAACTAAACATTAATGTGTGTGCAACTAGACTAAATTATAAGCCAACTGAGCATGTGTTTGTGCAACTAGTCTTCCTTCAAATCATTTTGAAGGAAGATAGATTCACTCATTTTGCTCCGTATGTAGTCACTTGTTGAAATCTGTAGAAAGACAATTATTTCGGAACGGAGGGAGTAAATATCAATATATGTGCAACTAGTCTACTGTATATTATAAGTGCAACGACGTAATTCTCTTTGCCACCCGAACACCCTGCCAGCCATCTCCAATCATTTCAACAGAAGGAACCCCAGTGGTGTCCAGTATAAATGACTCGGATCAAAGTAGCAGAAACAAAAGCAAATGATGGTGCTCTACATTATAAGCGATGCGTTGGGCGTTGGCTGAAGGCATACGCAACTCTTAGCGCTAGCAATTGCTGCTACCTCTCGTCTCGGGCAGCCGCGGCGCCAGGAGCCACAGCGGGAGTCTGCCTGCATCGCTGCTACTGTGCCGTGTCTCGTCATTGTTGTATCACCAAATGAGAGGGGCACAGTCACAGCCGGCAGAGATGCCAGCCCATTTACCCTTCCTTCAAATCAATCCCATCCAAGAGGGCCTTCTTCTGCAACTCCGACCCCAGCCACCATGGATCCGACCACCACGCGTCCAGGCCCTTCTACTACGCGTCTACGCAACGAGGCTGGCGGCAGACACCCCTGCTGCTGACTTCTCCATCCCGTCCACGCTCCTTTTCCCCATTCATAACGATGCTTGCACTCCACCGCCCCGTCCTCCACGTGTGACCACGACGGATCCGGCCACCGCGCCCTTTCCCCCACCCCCAGCCTGTTGGATCGATGGATCTAGAGAGAGATGACCTCCTACCTGTATGTCCTCTCCCAAGTCCCAAGAGCTCTGACGGCGTCCCCTTAGGAAAGTGGAGGAGGAGACGGCGGCGTTGCTTCTCCGGCTCCACGGCCCCGACTGATCTACTCGGCCTACATCGCCGGTTCAGCCGTATCCCACTTGACCTCTGGGGACGTCGATGCCGGCGTGAGGTAGACGGTGGCGGCGGGTTGCGTAGCCGGGAGGAGGATTGGGGCGGCAGCCACATAGCCGGGAGGAGGATCTCGACGGAGGGGCGCGTGGCCTGCAGAAGGAGCGGGAGGCGGCCGCGTCGCAGGGAGGTGTGTATCAGTGCGGGGTGGAACGAATGGATAAGTGCAGTCTCTCTCGACAAAATAGCACCTGACTCCCTGGGCCACACGATTCGCACGGAACGAGCGGTCGAGGCGCGGCCGCTCGGTACGACGGAATAGTGCGCGTGCACTTTTAAAATTTTAGGTTTTTTTAACCCCACATGTACAACAATCTAGTATTGTATCCTTAAAACAAATCTAGTATGGTTGTTTTGACCCGAGATAGGAAAAGAAAGGAAAGAATAATTATAGTGTCCGTTCGGCTACGTTAAAAAGTGCATGTGCCTGGCAGTGATCCCGCCGGCTACGACTCTTACTCGGCATCCTTAATTAAGTATAGACTGTACTACGTGACTTTACTTCTGCTAGCCTAGTTTCCTTTACAGCTGATGTTTTTTTTTCTTTTGGCCAAGGCATGCATATCTTTTGGTACATGTGTTTTATGTACGTGACAACATGACAGACATCTTAACGTGGTAGGCATGTTATCGTGTTACGTAAAAGATATTTAATATCAACCGTTATTATTATGATCAAACGATGCAAATAATATTAGCACATGTGGACGAACGTGATGGATTATTTGATTCTTGTCTTAAGTATATACAAAAACTACAAAACTACACATTGACAGTCCACTTGAAATGGGATAAATTTCGACCCACAAATTAAAGTGCTACAAACTACACACTGAGGGGCCCACCTGTCATGAAACAAATTTGGACCCATATACAAATTAAAAAATAAAGGAAGAGGATCGAACATGCGATCAAGGCCTTCAAGCCGCACGTCAATAGGCAACATACGCAGAACAACAATGTTTGTTGTACCCCCTTGTTCATATAATGTTTTTATATTACCACAACCTGTTTAATGGATAACATGTAATATTATTTTTAGTACATTAGTGGAACCGTCTCGTTAGCACGTACTATTCGCCTTCACTTACTGGTGGGTTCCATGTGTGCTGTCTCTCTCTCTCCTCCCCTTCTGCGTTTAGACGCACGAGCAAACACGAAGAACTCGTGGGCGATATTGCCATTGACCATATTTGGACGCGTTCACAAGTTATGGCACCAGTTTCACGTATTAGTAGCACTAGTCAATGTGTATGTGCAATGCACGTTAATTTGGAAGTATATTAAGTGCATGCAGATATCAAATAGGATATTATTTGCGTGTTATTATGTGATTAGCACTATTTTTGGCATGAAATTAACTGCACGCTAAACGTGTTGAGGGCTCGACATTGAAGCAGTCTAGGTCATTGGATGAGAAGGAATACATGTGGCTTGATGACGTTTTATATTTAATTTGATACGGCTCTAGTAGAACATTCAATCGATCAAACCATAGATTTCATTCAGTCTGACTCCGACTTTACATTCATACAACGATCGATCTAAAATAAACGAAAATGATAAACGTTTGGATTTTAAGCATGGCAATCCGAATGTTTTTCATGGCAAATTTAGATTACGCGGCGGCGGCGAGGGCGTCTTGCGGTGGGAAGCGGCTCCTTTGCCATGCTCTGTGTGTCGTCGGGCCACTGATCAACGGCTACGGCGGCGTCTTGCGCTGTTGTTGGCGTACTCCTGGACGTTGGCCGTAGCTTCAAGGAAGGCCGCAATGTTTCTGGACTTCGGTCTCCAGGAGTGAGTCAACTGGCGGGAGGAGGCGACTGGCGTTGGTGCAAGGAAGTGGTCGACAACAGCCATACATGCTGCTAAGGGGGGCACTAGCACCCACACAGGGACATGCGCTAGCAACGGCGCGGCGGAGACATTCATGTGCACGGGCACCGGCACCGGCGCGCACGCCACACGCAGGCATGCGCTGGAAGGTGCACAGACACCAGCACGGGCGTGCGCATCAGTGCATGCACAGGCGCATGCGCTAGCAGGTGCACGGGCACGTGAAAGTTGGCGGGGACCTCGTGGAACCCCGTGGCATCAAGCTCGGCGACAATGTGCGGCTCCCAGCCCATCAATGCCACGGGGATGGGCACTGGCACAGTCGGCATGACGGGAGCCGGAACGGGAGCGGGGACAGGTGCGACGTCTTCCTGCAAGGCCGGTTCAAGCTTGTTCCAAAGCGCCTTATGTTCTTGAGACTCCGATGGGTGTCTTCCTAAGGAAACTAGAAGACTAAGGGCAGACCATCGTGATGCGGCATGGCGTACGTTTAGGTCAGGCTGGTTGGAGATAGACGACAGGAGAATCGGAGAGGAAGAGAGAAGATTGTAGCGGTACCGGGTAGTGCGGGGTTGATTTTAAACTACGGCGCCGGTGACATTAAAAGTGGGAGCAGTTGGGACGAAGGTGGGCGGCGGAGCCTGGTCAAAGGGCTCGCCTCCCAGTGAGCCTGCACAGCGGTCTGCTCACACGCCTCCTTGTCAGGAAGCGCAGCGGTCTGCTTGCATGCCTCCCGTTGACTCACACGCTTGCTCGAACGACACCTGCCGATGAGAAGCCGGACTCGTGGCGGCACGTAAATGCCCACGGTTTCAATAGTGAAAGTGTTCGCCTTAACGTGACAGGTCTTTGTTCCAAAATACCTTGGCTCTTCATTTGTGCAACTTCTCATAAGCAGCTTGTCTCAATTGAAGAAAAAATACAAAGGAATATTTGTGCCATAACACATGGCCTGCTCAGTTTCATGACTTTCTGGTCACTTTTGGATTTTCAGAAATTTAAAATCCAGGATTCGAAAAAATATCATAACCTGCATCATGCAATAAATTTTCAAGCCATACATTTGTCCTGTTGTATTTCTTAAGAAAGGATTTGGTCAAACATTTTGCTTAGCTAGACTTCAGACAAGTTATAAATGCAGAGTAAAAGGATAATGCCTCCGTACCAGTGCATTGCCTGATATATTAACTCAAGTACTAGGCACGAACAAACGGGCTCAATTCTGTGCTCATCCTAGTGTAGTAGCAGTAGTACTAGGCAATGCATTTGACAGGTGACCTTGGGGAGCAGCGGCCGAGGGAATTGAACCGTGCTCGGCACGGTAGGTAACGTTGTCTAGTTACTAAAGCATCCCTCCATTGTTCATCGGTAGTCATTATGGACCGGGGACATGAGGGGAATTCCCTAGGGCTGGAATTCTGGCCGCCAGATATTTCGACTCGAAACGCGAAGGCTCGACTGGTTGGGGTTGCCTAATGTGCGTACCATGCATGCCACCAGAAGGACACGAGCCCGGTTTTTTTAGGATCAACATGAGCCAAGGTCTGCCTGGTACACCGTTGGGTCCTACCATTCGAGAATACGGAAGGAATGTTTTAAATTGCTGAACGAATCTATGTGTATTTCAATGCCTGTATTTTCCGTGAAAATAGTAATCTCAACGTGGTAATTGATTTATGACGAGTTCTTGAGTTAGAGTGAGTTTGTGATATAGTGATATCAATGTGGATTTCACATTTCATGGTATCCGTAGTAAGTTTTTCATGGAAAATCCAGATTTAAAAGATGAACAATATGGTGGTAAGAAAACTTTGTATGTATCAAGCATATGACCACACAAACACACACACACACACACACGAACACAACAACAATCCAATAAGTATAGTGCATCTATTTTTCCAAACCATGCATGTATGACACGAATTCAAAAATACTCCTTTGTTCCTAAATATTAGTCTTTTAGAGATTTCAACAAGTGATAACATACGGAGCAAAATGAGTGAATTTACACTTCAAAAAAAATGTCTATATACATCCGTATGTGCCAGTCTATTTGAAATCCATAAAACTAATATTTAGGAACGATGGGAGTAAAATGTAAGACATGCATGGTCCTTAATTCAATATTTAAAATAAACAAGAAACTGAAACATGAATATTAAGTCTAGTACTATGAGTTCTTTATGACTAATGTTGAGTCCATGGTTTATACGCACTCTCACCTTCCATCGTTGCTAGCCTCTTCGGTACTGTGCATTGCCATTTCTTACCTTCAGAGTTGGTGCAAACTTCGCCTGTGCATCCAAACCCCATGATACGATACGCTCTATCACACATAAACCTCCTTATATCTTCCTCAAAACAGCCACCATACCTACCTATTATGGTATTTCCATAGCCATTCCGAGATATATTGCCATGCAAATTTCCACCGTTCCGTTCATCATGACACACATCATCATTGTCCTATTGCCTTCACTACAAAAAAAAGGTACATCCATGACATTTTGGGCCGAATGATTTTTTTTCTGTCATACATATGACACTTCTATGACGATAATTGTGACAAAATCCGGTATCATCATAGATGTGGTGGGCTCCTACTTCTATGACAAAAAATCATGACAGAAAATGGGCTTTTCGTCCTGGGCGGTCCGGAGACGCAGCTGCATGACATTCTTTGGGCCGTCCATGACGGAAAAGCCCGTGGTAGAAGCGAGGGGAGGAAAATTTTGGGGAGTTCCCGGTTACGTTTGGAGGTCGGGGGGCGAGCGATGCACGTTTCTCTCGTACACGTACGCGCGTGTGTGCAAGGCGTTGGCTCTAACTGAACCCGAGCGAGGCGTTGGGCTCTAACTGAACCCGAGCGATTGCACTGCAGCCTACGCGTTACTGAACCCGAGCGATCGATCGATGGCTGTTAACTGAACCCGATCGAGCGATTCCTTC
>NC_057795.1:109115930-109139070 GCF_018294505.1 Triticum aestivum
CCAATACAAGTCCGTTTTGTCTGTTTTGCGGTATGCCACACCCCTCCCGATCAACATGACCCCCGTTTCGACCGTAGGAGGTCCGTTTCCTTCGTTTTACGGTACGCCACACCCCTCCCGATCAACAGGACCCCATTCCGAACGTAGGAGGTCCGTTTTCTCCGTTCTGCGGTACGCCGGCCCTCGTTTCCATCGCATATTCCGTCCAAGCCCTCCCGATGAACACGACCACACATTCCGTTCCGACCCAGCCGGTTGGCTCCCACGCGTTCCGTTGCCTCCCGATGAACACGACGCATTCCGTTGCCTCCCCATGAACACGACGCATTCCGTTGCCTCCCCATGAACACGAGCCCTCGCCGTACGTATGCGTGAGTAGGCATTCGAGACCCCGCCTGTATGTACACATACGTGGCCGTATTTTCTTTCTTGCACCTTGGCCACTGTACGTACGTGTACATGCTATGTGCGCGCCTCTACTACGACACGTGCATGCCTCTACATCCACCAGTATATATGTACATACACATTCACGACCCGAATGACAACGCTACGTACGCTTCGACCAGGTGGGTCCCAACTGTCAGGCACTTCCTTGCCTGCGAAGATGTAGCAGGTGGGTCCTAGCAGTCAGGGGGGTGAATCGTTTTTTTTGCCCGGACGCACTTCCTTGCATGCGAAGATGTAGCTGGTGGGTCCCAGCAGTCAGGGGGAAATGTTTTTTTTGCGACATACGGTGGCCCATCCGGTGGGTCCCCGCTGTCAGGTGGAGGAATAATTATTTTGCACATAATAAGGAGGCACTTCCTTGCTGCGGCAGTGGACCCAGCTGTCAGCCTCTCCACGTACAGTCCACATCCGATGGAAGCTGTTCCTTGACCACGTTGACCACACCACGTCGAGAGCACCAGGGCGGTGGATGACGGCGAGGCCTAGGAAGGGGACAACGCAGAGCCGGGGAAGACGCGGTAGTGGATGCCCATGCGTAGAGGAGTACGAGGGTTCACTAGTTCGCTGCGGTGTGAGGCTGCCGTCGCCGCAGAATAACAGGGGGTGTGGGTGAGTAGATGGATGGCCTGGCTAGTGGTGGGAGTAGTAGGGGGCGGTGAGGCCTCCGCCACATCGCAGCCGGCCACGGGAGGCACGAGCACGAGGCACAACCGGCGCTGGTTTGGGCGGCTGGAGCAAGAAGACCAGAGGTTGAAGAAGCACTACGGCCGTTGGATGGACATCGTACGGTCACTGGAGCTAGAATCATGCATATTGACTAAGTTGACAAAGCCCTCCGTCCCCGTCAACTTAGTAGGCCCAAAAGTCAGCCTGCCACTATACTGGGTCCCAGCTAACAGGGGGAATATTCTTTTTTTTGTGCGTAATAAGGAGGCACTTCCTTGCGTTCGGTAACGTTTTTTTCGTGAAATACAGAGGCCCTTTCGGTGGGTCCCTGATGTCAGGGGGAGGAATCATTATTTTGCGCGTAATAAGGAGGCATTTCCTTGCGTGCGGCCATGGACCCAGCTATCGGCCTCTCCACATACAGTCCACTTCAGATGCATGTCGGTCGTTGACCATGTTGACCAGGCCGCGCCGAGAGCACGAGGGTGGTGCACGACGGCGAGGCCTAGTAAAGGAACGACACAGAGGCAGGGAAGACTCGGCAGTTGTTTCCCACGCGGAGGGGAGTACGACTGTACGAGGGTTTACTGGTTCGTCTGCCATCACCGGAGAATATCAGCAGGTGTGGGTGAGTAGAGGGATGGCTAGGCCAGCGATGGGAGTACGGTGGGGCGGTGAGGCCTGTGCGGCAGCACAGCCGGCCGCGAGGAGGAGGGAGCAGGCAGTCCTGCTGGCACTTGTTTGAGCGGCTGGAGCAGGAAGAGCAGAGATTGAAGAAGCACGGCGGCCGTTCGATGGACATCCAACAGTCACTACTTGTGCGTCAACCTTTTTTAGGAAAGCCTCAAATCTGTGGAAAACAACATACAGCCCATCTGCCATTATTTCTAATAATTTACAGCCCATTTGCTAATTCTTAATGTTTTTTTGGAGCCCATATTCTTTTTGTTAGCATTACAGCCCATATTGTGGCCACAGTTAAAAAATTATACGAAATTTTGCATATTTCGGTGCGATCCAAACTGTTTTTAATCCTGAAATTTCGACTCACATTCAAACTGATTTTAAAAATAAATGTATATCAATATAAAATCCAACAAATTCTCCATGCATAAAAATTATTGTAATTTAAAGTCTCGAAATGAAAAAAGGATATTTGAAATTAATTGCCGGTTTGATGTGTTTTAAAAATGTACAACCCATTTCTCATTACTGATAGGCCATTTTATCGGCCAGCCAAATGAAGCTCTCCCCGTCTTGAAAGATTTGCATCCCAACAGGCCTGACAAAGCGACTTGGCAAATCACAAAAAAACTGGATTGTGGCCATGGACCCAGCTGTCAGCCTCTCCACATACAGTACTCTTCCGATGGAAGTCGGTCGTTGACCACATTGGCCACGCCGCGCCGAGAGCACCAAGGCGGTGGACGACGGTGAGGCCTAGGAATAGGACGACGCGGAGCCGGGGAAGACGCGGCAGTGGATGCCCACGCGGAGAGGAGTACGAGGGTTCACTGGTTCGACTGCGGCGTGAGGCTGTTGTCGCCGCAGAATAACAAGGGGTGTGGGTTAGTAGAGGGATACCCTGGGCCAGCGGTGGGAGTAGTAGGGGGCGGTGAGGCCTCCGCGGCATCACAGCCGGCCACGAGAGGCAGGAGCACGCGGCACGACCGGCGCTGCTTTGGGCGGCTGGAGCAAGAAGACCAGAGGTTGAAGAGGCACTATGGCCGTTGGATGGACATCGTATGGTCACTGGATCTAGAATCATTCATATTGTCTAAGTTGACAAAGCCCTCCGTCCTCGTCAACTTAGTAGGCCCACAAGTCAGCCACCCACTATGGTGGGTCCCAGCTAGCAGCGGGTATTCATTTTTTGGTGCGTAATAAGGAGGCACTTCCTTGCGTGCGAAGATATAGCTGGTGGGTCCGACCTGTCAGCGGGGGAACGTTTTTTTCGCGAAATACAGAAACCCTTCCCACATACAGTGCACGTACAGTGTGTAATAAGGAGGAACTTTCCTTGCGTGTGACCATGGACCTCGTGGGTCCCAGCTGTCAGGATCTCCATGTATAGTCCTCTTCCGATGACTCTTGTATGTTGAGCACGCCGCACCGAGCGCACCGAGGTGGTGGACGACGGCGAGGCCCCAGACTGGAACGACCCGGAGATGGGGAAGACGCGGCAGTGGAGTCACAGATGGAGAGGAGTGGGAAACTTGACTGGTTCGGGTGCGGGGTGGGCCTACACTCGGTAGAGAATAACAGGAGGTGCGGAGTGGAGGGATGGCCTGGCCGTCGGCGGGGTAGCGTTTCGCTGAGGAGTGCAAAACAACACCGCTGGACGCCGAAGGCTAGAGCAGGTGGTTCCGATAGTGCTTGGGGAAGAAGACGAGAGATTGAATAAGAATGCCGGCCGTTGGATGTAAATCCAACGCCTTCTTAGGCTTCGACCTACCGGCCCACATGTCAGCCAGTCCATTTGTTTTTTTAGTCCATTTTGTGGGCTGGGTGAAACAATGATGTAGCATCTATGCAGCCCATTTAAATCCCATTTGCATTTTTCTCGAAATCCATGGACTTGCTGGGCTGGGTGAAAATATCTTGTTGGGCTAGACGGAGAAATGTTCTAAAAACATAAACACATGATTGCACATCAGTAAAATCTTTGCAAGCTTATGTACGCAATCACTAGGAGTTAACTTGCCAAGTTATATATAAACAATTATTATTATTATTTTGTATGAACTTTCAACTTACGAAACAAAATATCATTTTAATTTGATGAGTTAATAGTATGTGGGCTATTATTATTTTTTAGGCTAGACGTGTGACAGTTGAGTTGGTTCTAGGGGAAAGTACTGGGAGAAAACTCAGTTTACATCGAAAAAGAAAGTGGGAGAAAATTCAGAGACCTACTGTGTCCAGCTGAGGAGGGGAATATGTTGGGAGGAAGGAGATTCAAAGCACGGCAGCCGAGTGAACTAGTTTTTTTTACGGACAAGTGAACTAGTTTACATACATAAGCAAATAGCCACTAAAAAAAGCAATCAGGTTAATGGGTTCTTAAAAGAAATATTCCGGACAAAACAGATAATTATGACACATAGGCTAATGCATGAAACACTCATATGATAAAGGTGCTTATAAACGGATAAAGTACAACATCTAGACCTTCCTGGCACGCTTGATCATGATGCTGCGGCTGTCTGTGTACTCGTCGGTTACGGGAAGCAGACACACACTCATGTCCAAGATCTGCCTGTACATGTTGTAGCATGCGTATGCGTCCTTGGACGCGTAGGTTATGTAGGCTAATTCAGAGGTACCTCCCATGTGTTCAGGTCGTCTTCTTTCATGTTGGCTTATCAGGGGTCGATGATGGTCTCAGCGAGGTCAACCACAAAGTCCTTCTCCTGCCCGTTGCTGATGATCTTGTATTGCTTCTGGATATTGAAAAGCTTGTTGCACTAGATGGCCGAATCGTCACGTTCTTCCTTCTCTCCACCGTAGCGAAGGTGCAGTCGGCGCTGCCGATGAAACGGGCGAATGCTCTAGAACCTGGTGCAGCCATAGGACTGAGGCGAGGCAGAGCTTCACCGAGTCCGTATCGTTGGTGTACATCACATTCAACTTGGTGCAGCCATAGGACTGAACGACGAACTCAAAGGGGAACTCCTTGCTGAAGTCCATATCCAGCAGGCTCACCCCTCGGATCGCCATTGGAGTCTCTTCGAGTGAACGAGTGTGTAGGAGGCGGCAACAGTTCGTTTTTCAGCTCTTGGGGAACCGGATTCAATAGTAAGCTGAGTGTGTACAGGCGACAACAGTTACTACCCCTCCCTCGTGCGTTGCACGCCCTGCAGAAGATGCACCCTCGGCGCATTGAAACGCCACCATTAAGAAACCTACTCCGGCCACACATCGGTTCACGAGCGGGTCTGTATTGGTACTGTGATAACAGGAGTTAGTGGTCACTTTACTTAAATTTAATTAGCTTTAATAGAAATTTATACTTAAAACAAGCAATGCATTCGCTAGTTTTATTAGTGCCACAGGATCAACATGCACAACAATTAGAATTATTATTCTCAGGACGCACAGGATTAACACGTTTGTCGCACTTTCACAAAGATAATACTACCAAGTTTGAACTGTTTGTTATGGTTGTTGTCCTCTGCATCATCATGCCATGTTTCCGAGCTTGCAAGATTTAGAACCAACAAATAAGATCCAAATAATAAGTACAACAAAGATGCCTACACATCTCATTGATTCCCAGCTTGCGAGATTCAGAACGAACAAATAAGATCCAAATAATAACTACAACAAAGATGCCTACACATCTCATTGATTCCCAGCTTGCAAGATTCAGAACCAACAAATAAGATTCAAATAATAAGTATAACAAAGATGCCTACACATCTCACTGATTCCCAGCTTGCAAGATTCATAACCAACCCATTAGAGCCTATTGATAAAGTGAATATTGGGATTAAATCCATCTTGGCTAGCCATGTCATATAATCAAAGAACTTGGCGAATGCTCTTGACTATCACAACATCTATAGTTGAGTATTCCTGTTTGCACAGCATGTTTGCACAGCACAAACAAGGAGACATGAGAGCATGATTTCTCTTTAATAGCGGCCTCCTTGAACTCAACCTCTAGCTCTACTTGGATGAGGTCTTCCTGGAGTTCCATGATTCAATTCATGTGTCTTTTTCTGCAGTTCACCTGAAATGAAGCAAAGATTGCATCATTCAGCTAGCAAGAAGTACTTGCTCTTGTGAGCTGGCAGGTTCTTGTTTAGTAGTTGCACTAAAATTGAGGAACAATAAGGTTGGTTGTTCGGCTCATGTAAGGTGCACCTATAATTTTCTTATCCTTTTGTGCAGTTCCACTAAAATAAAGTGCCATTGTGGTGAGAGTGATGGCTCCATCTTGCAAAGGCTAATAAAATGTTGCACGAGATTACCGGCAGAACTTGACGGAGATTTTGGAAACTCCAATCACCATTTTGTGCAGTTCCACCAAAATTGAGAGATGTTGCCCACGTGACATTTTAGTTGAACTGCACAAGACACTCATTCCAAAAAAAGTGTTTTGTGCAGTTCACCAAAAGGTCACTATAGCAACAAGGTGAAATGGATATCCCTATCTGCACAAAAAGATAGAAAATAAAAAGTTGGTGGTCGATAAGAATATATGAAACATATAAAAAAATGAAAAGAAGCATCTTAATTATGTTCATGGCAATCACGCAAGGACAGTAGAAATTTTAAAACGTCAGCAATGCTTCATGTTACCAGAAGCATTACGATCAACAATGAGATTCCTCAAATATGGGATTACTTTAATGGTGGCATTGCTTGTTTACCAGACACAGTAAATCAACAGCAGCTAAAGAGTTGGTTTAAGGGCATGGGACCGTGGGGACACCAGGACACTCAGCAGCGTAAAGGAGTAATGTACTTATCATACTAGGGAAAATAGCAGGAGTGCCATTTGCAACACAGTTTAATTGCATCTTATCACTGGAGGCATTAGATTAACAATAACACTGGTTAGACATGTCCCTAAGGTAACAGTGTGATCGCTTCATTTTACATGCGCCCTTACATTAACAACAACAAAAGGTTGGTATAAGGACATGTGACAGTGGACGCATCAGCACAATGTACCTACAAGGAGGCATAAAGTGGTGATGCCGAGTTTGTTCATGCTATGTGAGGGCAGCAAACCTAATCTTGGAGACCTTGTACTATGTGAGGGCAGCAAATCTAATCCTGGAGACCTTTTACTATGTGAGGGCATCAAATCTAATCCTGGAGACCTTTTACTATGTGAGGGCAGCAAATCTAATCCTGGAGACCTTTTACTATGTGAGGGCAGCAAATCTAATCCTGAGACCTTTTACTATATGAGGGTGGCAAATCTAATCCTGAGACCTTTTACTATGTGAGGGCAGCAAATCTAATCCTGGAGACCTTTTACTATGTGATGGCAGCAAATCTAATCATGGACATACTCTGTTGACTTGTCCACCAGCCACCACTTTCTATCGTTTTTTCAACCAATAATAGATCTGTTCCTTATCCAGTTTGTACTGCGTTTTCCCATTATTTCCCTTTTCAACCAAGAGACCGGTTGGGTATCTGGTCTCTACTACTTTCACCATATTATTTCCTCTTTGAATCAAGTCCTAGATTCATGCTAGAACTTTCCCCCCTTTCTTTGTTGTTTGAACAAAGCCCTAGATTCAAATGCATGAAGTAGCTTTACCTCTAATAATACTAAAAAATTAGGTGGCTTTGGAAGAGCTGATGGGAGTAGAAAAAGATGCACATGCAGACACATGGGGAGCTGGGGCAGTAGAGCAAGGCCGCTTTCGAAGAAGTTATACCTGAGGGTCGCCGGGATGTCGGCGGTGGCAGGTCGGATCTACGGACAATATGGCATGGAGGAAGAAGGGTCGGAGGACCTCCCGAGCCGGCGCTGTGTTGGAGAGAACGACATGGGCAGAGGATCGGGCCCCTCCAGCAGCTGTGGGTTTGCTCCCTCGGTGGCGATGACCGCGTGAATGATGCACCTTTTAGTCCTCTACACACACCGGCCAAAGGGATCCGGCCGGATCTGTGACCAGCGGTGAGCAGAGAGAAAATGTTGCTACCGCTGTCTTGTTTATATCTGGAGAGGATGAGAGAATGAAGGGAGCAACCCTAGTAAAGCAAGCGCTCAGGCCCCTGTGTCCATATATAGTGGAGTGATTATCTTTTTTCTCTCCACAACAAGCGTTTCAATTTGTGTACGTGGCATTAAAGAAAAGAAACTCTCTATTTAAGGTGACTACTGTATGACTCCTACTTACTACTAGTAGTACTACAGTATTGTTCACTTGTGCTCCCCGCCCCTCCATTCATTGAACAACCCCACGGGTGAATAAACATATAGTAAGTACTGTATTTATATAGAACAAACAAGCTCGAACTATTTTCGCGTAATTAAAAGTTGAGGGTGGGGCTTTTCCTGGGCAGTACACGCTGCAATTTTCGGGTAGGCGGTTTCACAGGGAGGAGAGGAGGGTGAGCGAGTGGGGCTGTGCGATTTGACGGTGCGTTACTGCTGGAAAGACTTGTGATATGACCACTCACTATAGTCATGAATTACTGGCACTCCGACCGGGGTGATGCCCCCCTTCCATTCCACGCTCTAATCTGGTGCATGACATGTCGACCTGGATGCTGGCTCTCCCACATGTAGGAGTAGTAAGAAGGAGCAAAGGATGATGCGGTATATACTAGTACTATACTACTCCGTCCATTCCTAAATATAAGTCTTTGGAGAGATTTCACTATGGACCACATACGGCGAAAAATGAGTGAATCTACACATAAAATGCATCTATATACATCCATATGTGGTCCACAGTGAAATATCTACGAAGACTTATATTTAGGAACGGAGGGAGTACTACTCAGGTCGGAGGAGTGCGAACCACGGCAGCCCAGTGAACCAGCAATGCAAACCACGGTAGCCCAGTGAACCAGCAATAGAAAACAATATGGTTATATGGCCATAAAAAACAATGTGCTACGGTCCACACTGTAGCATGAACATTAACACTCCTCTTTGTTTGGATCCCTGAGTTAGAGCTAGTTTGGGTTGAAATAGCCTCAAATTATCGAAACAAGAGGGGTTAGTTTGAGCTAGTTTTCTCTAACCCAGCTATAAAAAACTAGCCCGGTGGAGAGGTTCTAATTGGGTTAGTTATCCTCGGGCCCACCAAAAGAGCACTAAAAAAATCTCCCCTGCCCGCACCAGATCGCTGCCCCCCCTCTCGCACGACTCCTCTCTGTTCCCCATAGGGCCGCCCACCCAAGTGCCGCTTGCCCTCCCTCTCCTTCCGGCCTCCGCCGCCCTACTCCGGATGCCCTCTCCCTCCAGCCTTCGAAGGTCCTGCTCCCCCTTCACCAGTCATTTTTCTCCCTCTATCGTGCGCGGCGGCAGCGCATCTACCAGGGAGGTCGCGAGAGGGGTGAGTTTGTTCGTTCATTCTTTGTCTCACGGCCATATCATTGACCTTGCTTGCTCTAGCACTAATTCTGATTTGGAAAAGTAGATCCTGATCAAACTTGGTATAGATTTGTGGTGCACGCATGGAATTGTTTGATGCTGCTTGAGGAGGTAATAAATCTTTCTAGAGGCCCAAAGATTCAGGTCACCTTTCTAGGTATTTCAATTTCAGGCTTGCATTATTTCTAGAGGCCCAAAGATTCAGTTCACCTTTCTAGGTATTTCAATTTCAGGCTTGCATTATTTCTAGAGGCCTAAAGATTCAGTTCAACTTTCTAGGTATTTCAGTTTCAGGCTTGCATTATTTCTAGAGGCCCAAAGATCCAGTTCACCTTTCTAGTTATTTCACTTTTAGGCTTGCATTATTTCTAGAGGCCCAAAGATTCAGTTCACCTTTCTAGGTATTTCAGTTTCAGGCTTGCATTATTTCTAGAGGCCCAAAGATTCAGTTCACCTTTCTAGGTATTTTAGTTACAGGCTTGCATTATTTCTAGAGGCCCAAAGATTAAGTTCCCAGTCGGCAGCAAGCAGCCCTGCTACCCATGCCGGTGTCGACCTCAACTCGCAAGGGCCGGCGTCGGAGGGGTTCCCGAGGCTTGGGCTCTACACAGCCTTCCTCCACAGCGACGATGGCAAGCTCCTCCCTCGGTGCGTGAGGGGCTCCGGGCTCCCTCCCTATCGTGAATGACTTCTATGATGAGTTAGCTCATTGTTTGTTTCATGAAGTGTTTTTTTATTTTGTGAAGCTTGATTGACGACTTGTATGTTTAAGTGGGATATCTCATTTGTATGGACAAAGTAAAAATTATCATGTTTTGCATGCTTGATTTGTATAGATGGTTCGTTTATGTCAATTGTGAGCGGGAGGAGGCCACAGAAGAGCCGGCCACACCAAGAGGGTGCTTGGATCCAAGGGACTTATTTTAGTATGACTAAAAATAGTCTCTTTAAGAGGCTAAAGTTCCAAGCACCCCTGACTAAAGAGGGGCTAAAACTAGTCTTGAGACTAAATTTTTTTAGTCAGGGGTACCCCTACTAAAATTTGGATTAGTCCTCTCTCTCCTCATTTAACTCCTCTCCTTTAACATAGGCGAGTTCTGGATTGGAGGGTTTGGAGGATAATAAATGCTCATTAACTTGATTTTAGTCTCTTTAGTATTTGGATCCAAGCATGGGCGAGGCTAGCAAGTTTTAGTCCCACTACTTTTAGTCATGGAACTAAAAAGTATCCAAGCACCCTCCAAATCTGGTAGGAAATAGGGTCCAAAGTAGTCAAATGATTGAGATAGAGCATTTATTGTCAATCTAACCCTGCCATCCATACACCTCTTTGGTTTAGAGTTAGTTCAGGGTTAGAATCTAACTCTAACCTCTAACTGAGTTAGAGTTCTCCTCGTCTCGGTTCATCGCCATCATACTTTCCCCATTCCTGTGTTTTCAGTATCCTGTGAATCAAAGAGGCCCTTTTTTGTGGGACAAATCAAAGAGGCCCTTAGACTGGTTTAGGTCTGGTCATTTTTTATAAATGTGTTATGTCCAAAATTTAATGAACGTGCTCCGGTTTCCATGAAAATAATCCGGTTTCATGTAGTAATTCATTCATTCGTTCATTCTTCCGCGGGGGGTTTGCATGTAATTCGTGAGGTCTGAAATGTAAATTACCCCGGCATATGCTCCGATTCATGCATGCACTACAACCCAGATGCTCTATGTCCCACATGTCGGCGAATGGGAGCACGTGGAAATAGCCTACGAGTACATATAGGAGGATAAATGCGTGAAAAATATGTACTGTGAAGCGTAGCCGCGGTTCGAAAAGGAGACCTAAATTGATGACAGCTATAGGTCGCACGCACCCAACTAGTGGTACTAGACACACGACTAAGTTTTCCCTCAAAAAAAGGCACAAGTGCTCAGTACTCCTATTCTATAAACACGAGTCCCATCTGACAACAGCGTCCGTGCTACAGCTAGCTCTCCTCCCTCGTTTCTCTCTTCTAATTCTAAACTCGGCCGACGCTCGGTGGGCGGGGTGGGTTTTCTCAACTGCGGCCCCACCTCACGGTGAAAATGTTACGACTAGAATAAAAATGCCATATACTCCCTCCATTCATAAATATAAGCCTTTTTAGATACTATTTCAAATGGAATAAAGCATATAGATGTATGTAGACATAGTTTAGAGTGTAGATTCACTCATTTTGCTCCGTATGTAGTAGTCACTTGCTGGAATCTTTAGAAAGACTTATATTTGGGAACGGAGGGAGTACTATACTAATAAAACATTAAGGCCATGAGGCGATGCAGTGCTGGTTACAGGAGGCAAGAACAAGAGATGCATCCATCGACGACGTCCACCTCCTCGACTCAGGGCGCCGGCCCACCGAACGGCGCCTAACTAGCAGCGGCTTTCGTGGACAGGTCGACGTGCTTCTGAACAAGGGCGTCCAAAGATTCCAGCCGCTGGAAGAAGGCCAACGTATTTTTGTCCTCGCTTGCCTTGTACTGGCCTATGTAGGCGATTTCCTCGTAGACATGGATGTGCAGGTCGACGGTTTCTTGCATGGCGAGACGCTACACGGCGAGCACGACCTCGAGGTGCACATTCTTCGTCGCGACCCCTGGCACCTGCAGGGCCACCAGGGCTTGAAAGAGTTTGTCACCATGGAGGGTGGCAGGCAATGAGGAGCCTGGGCGCGTGGGCTGGAGCAGTATGGCAAGGTCGTCTGCGCGCTTCTTGATGGCAGTGAACTTGTGGATGGAGTTGACCATCATGTCATCCATGCGAGAGGCGAAGCCGGCATCGGCGAGGGCTACGATGCCTGTGGTCGCCAGCGCCGTCTAGAAATGTTGCATGGTGCAGGGCCGCAGGCCGGCGCCTTGGATGATTTGGCACAGCCGACTGCCGCTCGCGTCCATCGCCTCTATAGGTGCTTGTGGCTTCTGGTCACTTGGTCTTGGATTGGAGTGAGCAGTATTGCACAGAGACTTGGGAGTAGATGGATTGGAATGGTGGGGCGCCTTTATTATATGAGAGTCCAAACTCTGTTGCATTCACATCGTGCTGGCTCTATTCTGCTTCTCCAATTAATTCCCTCTGCATGTAATTGAGGATGCATCATTGACCGCTCAACGTCTCGGGAACTGCTACCCTCTCCCTCCTTGGCATTCAAGCACCTATGGACCCATCGACGACGAGGTGCCTATGGTGACTTCGTAAATTTCAAGATGATAGTGCCGTGCGTGTGAGGGTTCATAGGGGTGAGTGTATGCGCATGTATATGAGCGCTTGCGTCTGTAGTGTGTCAAAAAAAAACGTAAATGCGTGTCAAAAATAGACTAGTCAGTACACTCAATATTGTGCACCTCGGAGAGGAAAACGATAGAACTAGTACGTATTTATTTACGGTCCAGATTCACTCATTTTGCTCCATATGTACTCCGTCTCAGTGTAGTCTAGTCACTTGTTGAAATCTCTAGAAGGGCAAATACTCCTTTCTGGTTTACAGGGCTATACTAGCAAGTAGTTGTACGTACTAGTACAATAGTGGGCTCACATAGCAATTTTGTCTCATGCAACGTTCGGTTTGCGCTTGGCTCTTCGCCTCTTCGAGAAGACGAACAATGATGTTACTACTAGTGCTTCTACAGTGTCGAATCCACTGCTGCATGTGCATCCACCGCGAGCGGGACGGATAGCTTGGTGTAGAAGTACTACTAAGCAAAAGCATGTCCTCGTTTGCGAGCAACCACGCGCATGGGCGAGGGAGAAGGCGTGTAATAAAATCAAGTTTCTCCTCGTTGTACGAGTTGACGCGACACATCATAGCACTGGCCCCACATGCTTGCCTCTAAACTTGGCTGAAAGACCCGCAGTGTACAATATATTTGCTGCAACGTCTAACATTTACCCACCACAAATTAAAATATATGTGGCCGTATGCATCGTTCTGATGCAGAGGCCGGGGAGTCCCCCCTTTTCAAAAACAAAACAAATTAAAATATATATTCCTGTCTTGACCAAATGAGCGTGCAAACTACAATCACCAGGGTGACAGGTAGGGCCAGAAGACTATTTTAATTTTTTAAGAAAAACTTCGAGACGGCCACATAGCATGGAGCCGACCCGAACGATTTTAAGCTTACATGCACGGTACATGCTATCCTAGACTACTCTACACATGAAACTGCCACACGAGCGTCTGGGCTGCACTTGGCTCTTCGCCTCTTCGGGAATTCAAACAATGATGGAGTACTACTGCACTGGAGGAGTCCTACAGTACGCTTCTGGCCATCTGACACCGATTGAACTGCTGCATGTCCACCGCGTGCGGGAGGGAGAGCGTGAAGTGAAAGCTTCTCATAGTCTTGCCAGCCACCACGCTCATGGGGGAGGGAGGGACGCTCCTGCCTTCACGTGTATGACATGTGGGCCCGACAGGTGGGTGGCCAACCTGTCATACAGCCAAAGGCAGGTGCAGTTAAGTCCGCGAGGGAGAGGATAATCAAACTTCTCGTTGATGTATGAGTTGAATCGACACATCAAAGCACTGCACTCGATATATTTCAATAATTTGTGGTTACCGATGCATTAATTACAACGCATGCATGCATGCCGTGACTCTCCTTTTGATACTTGCATGTGTTGATTTAATGCACCTTGAAGTAGTACTCCCTCCGATTTCTAAAACTTTCTCTTGTTTTTCTCATATTAGTCTGCGCGTCCGCGTTGGTTTCCATCTATGCCCCCACTCGATTAGTTCTGCCCCCATTAATCACGCCAGTTTCCAAAGCAGAAAATGGCTACAGGCAAATGCATGCAGCGCCGGATGCGGCTTGACCTCCTGGGGAAGCCAACTCAAGCGAAAAGGAAGGAGGACCAGCCAACCATTGCATGCACATTTACTGTCGATATTTATGCAGCTTACTCATGCGCAGGGGCCAATTTATCCAGAAAACTCAAACTACTGCCTTCCTTGGTATGCGGGAGGAGAGTTATGCGCAGAGTAAAAAATATGTGACTGTAAAGCTTTGTAATGCCCCGGCCCAAGCGAGAGATGGTTGTGCACGAGGAGGGAGAGATCATGCAGATGGAACAGGAACCGACGAGGGAGCTCACTAAGGTCTCGATGGACCTCACCATGCTCCACTGCCCCTTGTGCCTCCGCCCCTTGATGCCTCTGTTGTATGAGGTTTGAATACACCTCGTCCGTTCGGCTGATTGAGCAAGGTGCAGGTTTCTTGATTGATGTGTTGTTCGATTGATTTCTACAGTGCAAGGGAGGGCACCTGGCCTGCACGGACTGCCGCATCGAGCGCCCCCTGAACCAGTGGCAGTGCCAGAAGTGCAAGCGCGGCGGTGGGACGTGCGGAGCACATTGGTGGACGCTGTCGTTTTGTCGCTGAGGGTGGAGTGCCTGCACGAAGGCTGTGGGCTCTACGTCACTTACCACAAGCTCGCCAATCACCAGTGTGTGTGTCCGCTTGCGCCCTACAAATGCCCCGTGCCCGTCTGCGGCTACGAAGGTCCGCCACCGGCGCTCTACCACCACATCAGCAACGCACATCCCATGCCTGTGCACATGATCCAGTACGGCAAGGTGCTCCAGCTGCAAGTGCCACTGTCGGAGCCACGGCTCTTGCTGTTCGCGGAGGACGGCCGCACATTTTTCTTGTTCGGCGGCGTGCTCAACATCGGCGCGCCTATTGTCGTGTCGGTGGTCTGCATTAGAGCATGGGCATGCCTACTGCTGCACTATGTGGCCAAGTTGTGGGCGAACGGCCCGCCGGGGGAGCCCAAAGGCATGACCGACGCCGTCAAGGTGGAAATGGAGGTGACAAGCAGCAAGGATCCTGGCGACGTCGACGTGCAGGAGCTGACCTTCTTCATAGTTCCGCCCAAGCTGCTGGCCGGGGCTAAGCTGGTGTCCCTCCACATTCAGATTGACAAGCTCACATCCTAAATGTTTCTACAATGCCTTCTGTTTATCTTAGTAATATGCTAATATAGGGATTACCTCGGTCTACTTTAGCTTAAGAAATGGTGGGTTTTGGTGGCAATGCAGCAATTACTTCGACATCAGATCAGTAATTTCCAACAGTCGAACGGATATTTTGTGTCTATTGGATATAAAGTTCCTTTGGGTAAGAAGTACTAGATAAAAGGAGATGTATGTAGACGTATTTTAGTTCTAGATACGTCCCTTTTTATCCATTTGGATGACAAACACTCCCTACGTTCCACAATACATGCCTTCCATTTGTCAAAATATAGATATATCTAGACATGTTTTAGTATATAGGTACATCCATGATAGAGCCAGTCGGATGGTTGAGAACACTACAATTCGTAGCTACAGATGCGTGTGTGACTCCCAGATGCAGAGGCCGAGGGTCATCATCCTCCTTTTCGAGAAAAAACAGACTCGTGTGTGAGAGGACGAGTGCATGCGTGCACCTCTTCTCTTCCTGTATAACGTACTAAACTCAGAGTACAAGTTTTTGTGGGTGGCACGATGGTGCGTGCGAGAAGTCCCGAGAGATAGGTTTAATGCGTATAAAAAAATACTAGCCTATAGCTCGCCACGCGGCTATTCCTGTCGAACGCCCCATTAACCGTAAGATATGTATACGACGGTGCCCGTTATTGCACGTACACAGCAGTAGAAAAAGAACTACTACACCACGGCCGAGAACACGTGCCCACATAACGCCATCCAGGAATAGTGCCGCACTTCGAAACTAGAACCGTCAATAAATTTGAGCTTGCGTCTCGTCGCATTCCAAATTACTCCATGTTATATTGAATTGCAAACCTGTTCACACCGATCAAAACCTAAACGGTTTCCCACTTAGGAGCGTATTATTACTCGGTTATAAGTACTAGTATGCCAAGATGACTGCACATTCCTCCTCAACTCCTCATCCACAAAAACAAACAAGTCATTCAGCATCCTTCCCTTGCGTCTGCCATGGCCAGCATGAGTTCTGGGTCGAGAGATTGCCACCAGGGAGAGGCGAGTATGGATGCGGAAGCACTAGAGATGTCCCGCCTTGCTGTGAAAGCAACTGACATGTCCCGCCGCACGGAAGTAGCAGCACAGAGGTCCCGCCACGCCACTGAAGCAGCACAGAGGTCCCGCCGCATCGTCGATGCAGCAGACTGGTCCGGCCGCACCACGGAAGCAGCAGAGATGTCCCGCCGCACCACGAATGCAGCAGAGATGTCCCGTCGCGCCGCGGCGGCCTGGGAAAATTTCTCGCAGGCAAGCGATGACTGTTACAGGTGCATGCATGAGATCGTCCATAGCTAGATGGATCAGATCTCCGGCTGGGCGAGGTTGTAGGATGACATGAAAGCCTCGTTTGAATAGGCTGCCGGCGTCATCCGGCAACTAAGTGAGGGCAATGAGAGGCTCCGGGCCGAGCACGACCTGCTGAGGGCGAAGATCGTCCGAAGTGCAGACCAGCAGGAGGAGACCAGTGCCTTGTTGAAGAGGACCGGCTTCATCGTCAAGAAACTTATGGATGAGAATGACATGCTCCGCATCGAGCGCCAAAAGGCTGCTGGAGGAATCCGTGGATGTTCTCAAGCAGCGCCTTGAGGACACGAAAGAGCTCATCGCCGCTCCCCGCGGAGACTAGTTCCGGCGGCCTGCAGCGACGCATCAAGAAAGTAGATATCAGCGAGCCAGATCCTTGTCTTCCTTCTTCTTTTGCCTTGTGTATTTCGGGCGTAGCCGCATGTGGCTTTGTTAATTATCTTTCTAATTATGTAAGACAATTAATCGTCCATATATATTCATCAGTCTTGCTATATGTCGCAGTAGATGCTATATAGGTCCGTCGGATCTTACATCAAGATCCGTGCTTTCATATTTTCTTTTTTCTCTCTTAAATCTCAGTCGAGTGAGACATAGCCACACCATTAAACGGAGGCTCGGGCGCCATTAATGGAGACCTTGGGACAGAGGTAGACAACAGATGGTGGTCAAAGGGCTCTCCTCCCAATAAGCACGCGCAGGGGTCTGATCGCATGCCTCTCGTACTCAAATAGCTACCCTGCATGGCGCCTCCTAGCTAATAAAAAATGGGGACGCGTGGCGGCACGTAAATGGTAGTAAATAGAACGCCCACGGTTGCAATAATACTTGTGTTTCCGATTGTAACGTGACAGCACTTGTTCCAAAATGACTTTGTTGATTGTTAATGTGTGCGCCTTCGCAAATCGGACATGGCACCAAGCCAAGTTTCATTATTTTCATGCGTGTTTTGGATTTACAGGAATTAAAAAACTAACTTTCTCAATGTTTCTAGCCCAGCCACGACGCCCAGAATTTTGAATTTCATTCCCATTTCTTGCATGGAACCTAGAAATTTACCCGAGGACACACATGTGATTTTTCAACCAACTTTGGTGCACTGGAACATGTGCTTGTATTTCAAATTTGAATTATGCACACAAAGGTGACACGTTCCCTCTCAAAACCACAAGCCTTCTTGAGAGAAGCTCCGATTTGCAAGAAGCTTATACCAGAATTTGTTCCTATTCGGCCAATTTTTTTTACCACGGCATGGTACTACCATGACATGACACCATGCCAAGTATCATGATTTTAAAACCAAGTTTCTCAATGTTCTCGATCGAGCCATGATGCCCAGATGTTTGAATTTTATTCTCATTTTTTGCATGGGACCTAGAAATTCACCCGAGGACACAAATGTGATTTTTCAACCAACTTTGGTGCAGGGGAGCATGTGCTTGTAGTTCAAATTTGAATTATGCACATTAAATGACCAAAAGCTCAATTAATTTGTAAAAAAAGGCCAAACGAAGCCGGAATGTTTTCTAAAATTTAACAGGGCACTCATGTAGTTCTATGTTGCCTTTGTAAATAAACTCAAGGGGGACAACATATATTGTTTCGCACAAAAAGGTGGCACATTCCCTCTTAGAACCACGAGCCTTCTTGAGAGAAGCTTCAGTTTGCAAGAAGCTTAGACCAAAATCTGTTCCTATTCGGCCAATTCTTTTACGACAACATGGTAGTACCATGACATGACACCCATGCCAAGTTTCATGATTTTCAGACGTGTTTTGGATTTACGAGAATTTAAAAACCAAGTTTCTCAATGTTCTCGGCCGAGCCACGATGCCCAGATGTTTGAATTTTATTCTCATTTCTTGCATGGGACCTAGAAATTCACCCGAGGACACAAATGTGATTTTTCAACCAACTTTGGTGCACGAGAGCATGTGCTTGTAGTTCAAATTTGACTTATGCACATTAAATGACCGGAAACTCAATTAATGTATAAAAACGACAAATGAATCCAGAATAATTCAAAAATTTAACATGACACTCATGTAATTCTATGTTGCCTTTGTTAAGAAACTCAAGGGTGGGGGGGGGGCGTATATCGTTTCACACTCAAAGGTGGCACGTTCCCTCTTAGAACCATGAGCTTCCAAATCGGCCCAATTTTTTACCACAACATGTTAGTGCCATGACATGACACCATGCCATGTTTCATGATTTCCAGACGAGTTTTGGACATACATGAATTTAAAATCTAAGTTTCTCGATGTTCTCGGCCGAGTCACGACGCCCAGATGTTTGAATTTCATTCTCATTTCTTCCATGGGACCTAGAAATTCAACCAAGGACACACATGTGATTTTTCAACCAACTTTGGTGCGCCGGAGCATGTGCGTGCAGTTCATATTTAGATTATGCACTCTAAAAGTCTAGAAACTTAACTAATGTATAAAAAGGCCAAACGAACCCGAAATAATTCCAAAATTTAACAGGGCGCTCATATAGTTCTATGTTGCCTTTGTAAAGAAAATCAAGGGGGAGGCAGCGTATATCGTTTCACACACAAAGGTGACACGTTCCCTCCCGGAACCACGAGGCTTCTTGAGAGAATCTCCAGTTTTGCAAGAAGCTTATACCAAAACTTGTCCCAATTCAGCCAAAAGTTATACATATGAAAACATGGTTTAGATTATCCCGAACATCTCGCTACCTAGACCAATAATGTACTATGATTTGAATTCAACATAAAATGGATAACAATATTTGAATTGGAGAGCCCATGGTACATGTAGTTCATAGTGAAATATGATTACTGCTATATGCATGCTTTTTGTTATCAAGATAATATTTAAATTATTGTATAACTTGACAACAATCGTATTCAAATAAGGAGAATTGATTCAAATTTAGTCCATATGGTAGACGACAATATATATGTTCACATGGTGGAGTAAAATGTTCATATATGATGGAAGATCAAAATGTACGACTACATCAATTATAAACTGCAAGGTCACCTAACGATATATTCGAATTCAACATAACATGGATTAAAAAATTCAAATTTGAGATCCTGGCATTTGTAATCATATAAAAAGGGACATTACTCTTTCTTTTGGTGGGAATTGATTTGTTTTTTGTTGTTGTTGAGGGAAGTGCGAATCGATTTGGTACTATGCAGGGTAATCTTGTTCTCCCGATTTTTTTACATTTTTCTTGTAGTTTTTTCAATGGCATCTATAGCAATATAGTAAAAGGGGACATGAATCTCTTGTGTCTTGTATGAATTGTTTTTTTACACATTAAGTTTGTTCTGCCGAACAGGGAATCGCACCTTGTTATCCCAAAATTTTCAAGCTCGAGTATCTTTTGTCTCACCTGCTTTGAAACTCCCGCCTCTTCAACCTGCGCCGCGCCTTGTTATCCCAAAATTTTGACGCGCGCGAAAACTCCCTTCTCATCCGAAATCGGTCCGGCAGCCCAGACACGCGAAATCCCCCTTCTACCCCTCAGCCGGAAAGGAAGCTCTACGTCGCGATGTCAAAACCGGAGGGGTACGCTGGTAACTTACTCTACATTTTGGACAAGCGCGTCCCTAAGCTTGGCTCCCCCTCCCCTTCGCCCCTCCCATTCGTACACTGAGGCCGCCAAAACCCACGCTCCTCCGTCGGCCTCCCGACCGCCGTCCATCCGGAGACTCTTCCCCGACTATGTCGTCCACCGCAACAGCTCGCCTTCCCTCATCCACCACACCGGATGAGGATCCGTCGTTGATCTCGTCGTCCCGCCGGATCAGCCGCCCCGTCCTCCACCTCCAAGGAGCTGCCCCGATGTTCGCCTTGTCTATCACGCCACCTCAATCCCCATAGTGTCGTCTTGACCTGCCCCACCGGAACCACAGCACCCTCACCAATTCCTCCGATGAAGCCGAGGCCAACTCGGCGCCACCAAGGAGGTTCTGCACTCACCGCTGCATTTTATCTTTTATTCGATTTCACGGGGTTGCCGGTGCTCGATACCTAGCAGACATGGCGGGTCTCCATCGACGGGGCCGTCACCGGCCACATCATCCACGACGTCTCTCCCCCATGTCGTTGGTTCCTCGGTGGTGACTTCCACAATGGCACTAGCTCCAGCTGCTCCAACTCTCGCTCGCACTGCGGCTCGGTTCTTGCTGTCGGTCGCGCTGCTGCACTGCTCTTGCTTTCATTCGTGCTGTTGCTCTACTCTTGCTCTCGCTTGCACTGCTGCTGCACGACCTCCGGCAGCTACAGGAGTTGCTACTTTAGCACTCGCTCGCAGTGCTACTGCACGACTTTCTCTCTGCTAGTGTGTTCCCTGCTCGAGCGCCCGCTGATTTAGATCACAGCTTATCTGCTACTAGTGCTCGAACGCGCTAAACATCTATTGCAATGCTATTCTACTAGTTCAATCAGTTTCGACAGTAAAATTCAATTTCGTCTATAAAGTTCATTTTCTTCAGTTAAGTTCAGAGTGAACAGTACTTACAGCATCTGTCGGAGCGGCCGTGGCGCGGCTGATGCGTTTTACATCTAGCACTTTTTGGTGATGTATTTTACATCATCTATCGCAGATGATATTAGGGTCCCACTTCATATTAACGTTGTCTGTCTTGTCCTGCTTCAACCTCGTTGCCGTACACCTCACCAGGGCTGCTCCAACGACGGAACCATCCATCACAGCAGAGCAATACCCTCGGTGCCGTTTCCAGAGGCCTCAGATCATCTTCCCCGCCTCCGACAGTCACACCAGCATCACCATCCTCCACGTCCAACCCAATGATGCTGAGGTCCACAAGGCTATGCGAAAGAGGTTGTACACTCGTCGCATCACTTTGTTACTCTGCATTGATGTCGATCCCTCAGGGATCCTTTGCTATGGAACTACTATTCGTGCAAATCTATTAGAAGGAGTGGAGAAAAGCAAAAGTGGAGGATTTTTTTAACTTTGGTGTCTCTTTCGAAGAAAAAATGTAGGAATTTTATTCACTTGGACATCCTTTTCAGATTAATATGTATGAAGAACAGAACTAATTGCATTACTGGCATAATACAATGCTTATTTTTTCATTTTCATGTGGTTTGACTTTAATTTGACCACGTTTCTCCATTCCTTTGTTCTTCCAATTCATGTGAACCAAACACCCAGGTTGACTGAAATCCTATGTTTCCAAATGCTCTGTTTTGCACGTACATTCCTATCCTATTCCTGTGTTTTTCCTGTCCCTGCGCTTATAGAATCGTCCAATTCTAAGGAGCCCTTACAGATTTACTTCATTTTCAAATAGGCGTCAAAGAAAACTTTGTTTGTTATGTCCTGCTCCTGCCGTGCCATCATCCACCCCACCTGAGGTGCACCGTCGACAGAAGCGTTCACGGCAGCAGAGATCCCCCCTGCAGACTTTCTTTCGCCACCTCAGATCATCTTCCCTGTTGTCGGCAGCCACGCCAACTGCATTACCATCATCAACTGAGCAAATGAACCTGAGGACTACCCAATTCCGGAAGAGAGGTCGTAGTCTTTCGTGTTTGCTTACGTTATACATCAGTTATTATTACCTGCTACTTTATCGTTCAAACTTGAGTTTTGAAATGCCCATGTGTCTCATATCGAGCCAGCAACGAATAGTATTTGTCTACTATCTGGTTCATCTGGGGTCTTCTATGTGGTTCATGTTGGGTGGGCAACAAACGATAGATGATCCATTGTCTATCTTTTTAAACTGAAGCTATAATCTACCTTCTATCATTTGTTTTGGATCCATCCACTCATGCACCCCTTCGGTCTTACAAAATCTAACTATTTTTTTATTATGCATGTCAGATATTGTACACAATCGTACTGAACATGTAGAGAAAAAGAGAAGACTGTTGCGTGGGTATATAATGTCATGCAGACGCCGCTCCATGGTGGGCGAAGTGCCCCCCCTCCTGCATTTCTAGATTGTATTCAAGAGGAAGATAAATATTCAGATGGGGATTCAGAAGGAGCCGACCACACCTGTTTACCACCTGAGGTGTTTGCTCTAACCTGGCATGCTGATGTTGGTCATATCATGCATATGGTGCCTTGCATTGCTTACATTATACCTCTTATATGTCATCAGCTTAGTTTAGATTTGCTTTGTGTGAATGCCAGCTGTTTGGTTTCTATATCATACTCCCACCATTCCTAAATATTTGTCTTTTTAGAGATTTCAACAAGTGACTACATACGGAACAAAATGAGTGAATCTACGCTCTAAAATATGTCTATATACATCCGTATGTGCTAGTCCATTTGAAATCTCTAAAAAGACAAATATTTATGAACGGAGGGAGCATATGGGAATTATGCAATGCCATCTTCTTTAGCCAGGCATCATATACGTGAATCATGCAATGCCATCCTTTTTAGCCAGTCATCGTATATGTGAATTGTATCGTGCCATATTTTTTCCATAATGTATTCCATTTGTCAACAATGTTTATACATTCATCTACTCTTCCTGTGCATCAGCCATTTGAGTCGGTCATGGGAAAATCTGGATTGAAAACAAGGTCTTCTGAGCAGTCAGTGCTACCTGTCGATGCAGATTTTTTGTTGGTTACAGATAGCTCCTCAGAGGAGG
>NC_057795.1:109139381-109146128 GCF_018294505.1 Triticum aestivum
AAGGTGCATGCTCTAACTTGGCTGGGTTATTTTTCTCATATCATGCATATGGTGTCTTGCATTCCCATGCCATCTGCTTAGATTAGACATGCTTTGTGTGAATGCCTCCTGTTTGCTTTCTATATCAGATATGTGATTATGCAATGCCATGTTTTTCAGCCAGTTATCATGTATGTGAATTATGCACCGCCATGTAGCCAGGCATCATATATGTGAATTATCTCATGCCATCTTTTTTTTCATTAAGTATTCCATTTGTCGACAATCTGTGTATATTGAACTATTCTTCATGTGTATCAGCCATTTGAGCCGGTTATGGAAAAATCTGAAGTGAAAACAAGGTCTTCAGAGCAGGCAATGGTACCTGTTGAAGCATATATCTCGATGGTTACAGGGAGCTCCTCAGAGGAGGATTCAGAGACAGATGACCAGTCCTATATCCCACCTGAGGTGTATGCTCTAAGTCGCAATGTTTTATATTTCTCATATGATGCATATGGTGTCTTGCATTGCTTAGTTTAGACATCATATGCACAATATTGAATTCCATCTGCTTAGTTTAGAGATCATACATGCGAGTGCCAGCTGCTTAGTATATGAATCAATTATGTCCATTATATCATGCCATCCTGTATACTTAGACAACATGTATGTGAATTAATTCATCCCAACCTATTTTAGAAAAACATCATATAGTTTTGTCATTTCATCCTATTTAGGTACTCATCATATGTTGAATTATGCCATTATATCCTGTTAAGTTATCCATCATATATCTGAAACTGTGTCATGCTATCCTATTTAGTTAGGCATCATATATGTGAAATTGTGTCATGCTGTCCTATTTGGTTAGACAACATATATGTGAACTACCACATCTGTCTATCATACAATGTCTGTACGTTCAATTTCTTTTCTTGTTTATCATCCATTTGAATTGGATGGGGTGATGGCAGTATCTAAGGGAGCAAAAACCCGTTCTTCACAAAAGGCAGTGCTACCCGTCGATGTAGATAGAACCATGGTTGTACTGGCCCACAAACTAGCCCCACCACACATAATCGAGACTCTTCCAGATTGCACACTTACACCGTTGGGCAGAGAACCAGCTACAACCCATCTAACCGCAACCCCAGCGGATAGTAACCCACTTCTAGTTGACAAAGCACCATGTCCACCACAGAGTACCCCCACACGACCAGTTTGTAAAGCTACTGCAGTGCCCAAAGCACGAAGACCACCACAGCTAACCCAAACTTCATGTTTAAAGCAGAAGAGCAACTGTTCTCAGGTCAGATTCCGTAGCTATGGTCCATACTCCTTTGCCATTGCATCACTGTATTTACTCATACCAACTACTTTCGAATTTGAAGGATCCAATTGAAACTCCAATGGCGCAACAGGTATGTTTTAAACCTATTTCTTTAACTGGATTTCTGTTCTAACTCTTGCTCTATGTTGATTTCAGTTTAAGTTGTATAAACAGTTATGTTCTCATGTGATGCACATTACAAGTGCTGCCAATGCTATATAGTTTCTCACACTTATGTTCTGTCTATGCTGCTGTGTCTTAAAAATATATGAGTTGAACTGTGTCTCTATCTTGATTAGGCAACATAAACTAGAATGATATGGGCAATACAGTGACCATATTACATAGATATATGTTTGTTTCATGCTGTTATCCTGTCCACCTTACTACTGAACCGGTTTACCAAAATGAGTTTCGTATACTACAAGCTAAACCTGTGATGTGTCTGCTTGTTTCTCTTGTAGTATGCAAACAGAATATTGGAGAAGAGCACCCCACTATGCAATGGTAGAGAAAGTAATGCAGATAAGGTTCAAGATAGTGAGACAACCCTCTTGGTCTCCAAGAAAGGTGATAAAAACGATCTTGTAGACAGTGAGAAAACCCCACAGTCCTACGTTGATGTAGTGTTTGAGTTACTAGCCAGTACCGCTGGCACAAGCTCTTCGAACTCGCTGCCTGAATCACTTCGGCTTCTTCAGTCTCAACTACAAGCTGAAAGGCATCAGTTAGGTGTGCTGCGGCAAGAAGCCGAAGGACTGAGGAAGTCCCTGCAGAATTTAGATGCGTACTTTCTTGTGCAACAACAAGCGCTGGAGGATTTAAGCGCCAAACAAGAGAAAGTTAATAAGCTTCCTAAACATCTTGCCAGCATTATGGGTACCTAGGATATTGTTTCTTGCGCTCTTCTAAAGTGGTTTCAGTTCTGGACTTGTTTTGCTGCGACGTTTATATGCTGCTTTGTTCCCTATATTTGCACTAGTGGCGAACTTTGATGCCCAGTGGATGTAATATGTGTAATAGCCGTGATAGCCTAGCATAAGTTGCTTGCTTATTTATTTTCTTGTTGTCTTGTTTATTTGTTTGCTTGTAGTCAATGCAGTTCTGTTTCCGTGGTTTGCTAGTGGCTGCAATAACTTATTTTTTAAAACTAGGCCACAATAACCATGGGCTACATATTTACTGTAGTGGCACTGGGCCTCCTACCGGTCGTAGAAACAATGGGCCTTCTACGGGCCGTAGAAACAATGGGCCTTCTACGGGCCGTAGACACAATGGGCTTTCTATGGGCCGTATCATCAATGGGCCTTATATGGGCCGGCCTATCGATCGGCCAAACATGGGCCAATAACAGACCGCATTATGGCCGTAAACGGGCTAGAGTTGGAATCGTCCATTCATGGTCCAACCATAACGGGCCATCGTTAATAGGCTGTATTTGATGACGCTATGAAAATGGCCCAAAATATTAATGGGCCACAAACGGGCCGACTGTAACAACGGGCTGAATTTGGTCCACAAGCAGAAAATGACAGTAACGGCCCGTAAGTAACCGAATGCTGGAAATGAGCCCAAGAATAAATGGGCCCTGAGAAGGCCGAAAGATAACATCGGCTGGAAACGGCCCAATGGAATAATGGGCCGTTAATGGGTATAAAGTGATACACTGTTCATTACGGGTCAGTTTCACCATGGGCCGTTATTGGGTATAAAGTGATGCAATGTTCATTGCGGGCTAGTTTCACCATGGGCCGTTAATGGGCCAAGAGTTACAAAAGGCCTCATATGGGCCGAAAGACGTCATGGGCCATACATGGGCCAGGAGTGAAAACGGGTTGCAATCATATTGGATGGCCCAGATGACGCTACTGGGCCTAATTCGGATAGGGCGTAACGAGCCTTGGGTTAGCGGGCTGTAAATGGGCTATATGCGAACAGGCCGTTAACAGCCTTTCCATGGGCCGGCCCACCACCTTTTGACCAAGTCAAACGGGCCGGCCTTTTCACAGGAATGGGCCTCTGTTGGGCCGTGCCACGTGTCAACGTATCATAGGCAGCTTCTGTCCAATGAGTGGATGATATCCGTCCCAACGATGAGTCGACACGTGTTTCCTCCAGCCAATGATGATTTTACACGTGGAAAATCCCCATTGGTCGGGGTGTTAACGGGTTATCGGATCCAAAACCCGACCCGATAGCTTAACGGCGTTCCATTATGGTGGATGCCACGTGTCGGTCACCCTTGACGAAAGCACTTCTGTGACACGCGATTTATCGTCATGGAAGTGGAAACTTTAGTGATGATAATTTTGGTAATGTCATGGAACACTTCTACGACAGCACAAGTATGACTATCTTGATTCTGTCATAAAATCGTCATGGATGTACATGCATGACAAAAACATGACCTACTGTGACAAACACGTATCATCACTGAAGTGTATTTTTTGTAGTGCTTGCATGATCATGTAGTTGTCATCGTATTTGGGGCAAAGCCACCATCCATAATATTCATACATGTCACTCTTGATTCATTGCCCATCCTGGTACACCGTCGGAGGCATTCATATAGAGTCATATCTTGTTCTAGTTTTGAGTTGTAACTCATGAGTTGTAAATAAATAGAAGTGTGATGATCATCATTATTAGAGCATTGTCCCCCCCAAAAAAAGAGAAAGGCCAAAAAAATAAAGGCCAAAGAAAAGAAAAAGAGAAAAAAGAAAGGCCCCAAAAAAGGGGACACTATTACTATGTTTTTCCACACTTGTGCTTCAAAGTAGCACCATGTTCTTCATATAGAGAGTCTCATTTGTTGTCTCTGTCATATACTAGTGGGAATTTTTCATTATGGAACTTGGCTTGTATATTCCAACGATTTGCTTCCTCAAAATGCCCTAGGGCTTGATGAGCAAGCAAGTTGGATGCACACCCACTTAGTTTCTTTTGTTGAGCTTTCATACATTTATAGCTCTAGTGCATCCGTTGCATGTCAATCCCTACTCGTCATGTTGACATCAATTGATGGGCATCTCCATAGCCCGTTGATTAGCCGCGTCGATATGAGACTTTCTCCTTTTTTGTCTTCTCCACACAACCTCCATCATCATATTCTATTCCACCCATAGTGCTATATCCATGGCTCACGCTCATGTATTGCGTGAGAGTTGAAAAAAAGCCGAAGTGCGTTAAAAAGTATGAACCAATTGCTTGGCTGAAACCGGGGTTGTTCTTGATGGGAGTATTTCATGTGATGAAAATGAAACATAGCCAAACTATATGATTTTGTAGGGATGAACCTTCTAATGCCATCTTATTTTGACAAGAAGTTATTGCTTTGTTAGTATGCTTGAAGTATTACTATTTCTTATGTCAATATGAACTTTTATTTTGAATCATTTGGATCTGAACATTCATGCCACAATAAAAGAGAAATACATTGAGAAATATGCTTGGTAGCATTCCACATCAAAAATTCCGTTTTTATCATTTACCTACTCGAGGACGAGCAGGAATTAAGCTTGCGGATGCTTGATACATCTCCAACATATCTATAATTTTTGATTGTTCCATGCTATTATATTACCTGTTTTGGATGTTTATGGGATTTACTCTACACTTTTATATAATTTTTGGGACTAACCTACTAACCAGAGGCCCAGCCCGAATTGCTGTTTTTTTGCCTATTTCAGTGTTTCAAAGAAAAGGAATATCAAACGGAATCCAAACAGGATGAAACCTTCGGTAACGATCTTTTTGGAACAAATGCCAACCTGGAGACTTGGAGTGGACGTCCAGCAACAAACGAGGTGGCCACCCTGTAAGGGTGGGCACGCCCCCACCCTCGTGGGCCCCTCGATCGTCCACCACGTTCTTCTTTCTCCTATATAGACACCTGTACCCTGAAACCATCAGAAGCGACCACGAAAACCTAATTCCACCGCCGCAACCTTCTGTATCCGCGAGATCCCATCTTGGAGCCGTCGTCGGCGCTTCGCCGAAGGGGGAATCCACCACGGAGGGCCTCTACATCATCTCCAAGGCCTCTCTGATGTGTTGTGAGTAGTTTACCATAGACCTTTGGGTCCATAGTCATTAACTAGATGGCTTCTTCTGTCTCTTTGATTCTCAATACAAAGTTCTCCTTCCTATTCTTGGAGATCTATTTGATGTAACTCTTTTATGCGGTGTGTTTGTCGAGATCCGATGAATTGTGGGTTTATGATCAAGTTTATCTATGAGAAATATTTGAATCTCCTCTGAATTCTTTTATGTGTGATTAAGTTATCTTTGCAAGTCTCTTTGAATTATCAGTTTGGTTTGGCCTACTAGATTGATCTTTCTTGCAATGGGAGAAGTGCTTAGCTTTGGGTTCAATCTTGCGGTGTCCTTTCCCAATGACAGTAGGGGCAGCAAGGCACGTATTGTACTGTTGCCATCGAGGATAAAAAGATGGGATTTATATCATATTGCATGAGTTTATCCCTCTACATCATGTCATCTTTCTTAATGTGTTACTCTGTTCTTCATGAACTTAATACTCTAGATGCAGGATGGAGTCAGACGATGTGTGGAGTAATAGTAGTAGATGCAGGCAGGAGTCGGTCTACTTGTTATGGATGTGATTCCTATATACATGATCATGCCTAGATAATCTCATAACTATGTGCTTTTCTATCAATTGCTCGACAGTAATTTGTTCACCCACCGTAATACTTATGCTATCTTGAGAGAAGCCACTAGTGAAACCTATGGCCCCCGGGTCTATCTTTTATCATATAAGTTTACCATCTACTTTTATTTGCATCTTTTACTTTCCAATCTATATCATAAAAATACCAAAAATATTTATCTTATCATATTATCTCTATCAGATCTCACTTTTGCAAGTTTTCGTGAAGGGATTGACAACCCCTTTATCGCGAGGTTCTTGTTTGTTCGTGTAGGTGCATGGGACTTTTGAGGAGCCTCCTACTGGATTGATACCTTGGTTCTCAAAAACCGAGGGAAAAACTTATGCTACTGTGCTGCATCACCCTTTCCTCTTCAAGGAAAACCAACACATGCTCAAGACGTAGCAATCCTCTGCACGTGTCGTTCTCTCTGACAAAGCACCGACACGAGAGGTCCTCCGACCCTTCTTCCTCCCTGTCGTATTGTGGGTAGATCCGACCTGCCGCCGCCGACATCTCGACGACCCTCAGGTATATGCTCTTCGAAAGAGGCCTTGCTCTACCGCCCCAGCTCCCCACGGGTCTGCATGTGCACCTTTTCAATTTATCTACACTTCAATCAACTGAATCGACTTTTGGGTCAGTCGATTTTCAGGGGGTGGGGGCTCGCCGGAGTTAAGGAAGAACCAGCCACAGCGGGGAGGGGGCTTGCTGGTAAGGTACCCCACTATATATCTTAGGGTTCAGGGTGGGGGCGGTAGTCGC